>NW_027505629.1:0-180182 GCF_021521415.1 Bidens hawaiensis
GTATTCAAGCCGCACCGTTCGAAGCGTTATACGACCGTAAATGTAGAACACTGGTATGCTGGTCTGAAACCTGAGATAATCAATTATCTGGACCTGAGGTAGTCCAAGAAACCACCGATAAGGTTTTGCAAATCCGAGAACGACTTATGGTGGTACGTGACCGAAAAAAGAGTTATGCCGATGTCCATCGTAAGCCGTTGGAATTCAACGTATATGATAAGGTTCTATTGAAAGTCTCGCCATGGAGAGGCGTTGTTCGCTTCGGTAAGAAAGGACCATTCAAAATACTCGAGCGAATCGGCACTATCGCATACCGCTTGCGACTACCCGAAGTAATGCAAGGGATACACGATGTATTCCACGTCTCTAATCTGTGCAAATGTCTAGCCAGTGAATCTTTGTCTATGCCGTTAAAAGACGTTGAAATAAATGAAAATTTAAAACTCATAGAACGAACAATTCAACAATTCAAATAGAAGATTCTAAAACAAAGAAACTAAAGAGACGAACTCTGAAAAATGTGAATGTAAAGTGGGACTCACGAAGAGGCCCCGAATATACTTGGGAACTTGAATCCAAAATGAAGAAAAAGTATCCCCACTTATTCTAAAAAGAAAATCTCGAGGACGAGATACATTCTTAGGTGGGGAGGATGTAGCATCGTGAAAATATCGGATCAAAAATACCAAGTTCCAAAACTCCAAGGACCCAAAATGTAAAATTCTGATTTCCTGTCCCTTCGCGATATGCAACGGGACGAGAAGACAACCCCATCGCGTATCGCGAAGGGGCTGTTTACAAACCCAAGAATATGGGCTGTGGGCGTATCGCGATGACGTGGTCTGACAGGCGTGACACTTGTCAGCTAGTGGTACAATGTCACGCCACGTGGAACCGTGTCTGCCACGTGGCGCCACGTGGCAGCATACTAGAATCTCATCAACCCTACTTTGAGATACGCGATGGAGTTCTACCCAAACCATCGCGTATCGCGATGATTTACTGGGTCGGCCTATAAATTTAGGCCTCCGGCCCTCATTCCATCACACCTCAATTCCACAGCAACTTTCTCTCTCTAAAAGGATACTCTCTCTCACTAGAAATCACCTCGTAAAATGTGCCACGACGTACCTCGATTTCTGTGCCCAAAACCTGACGTTCCTCGAAGTACGTGCCACTCACCAACAACGTTATATTGAAGTACAAAGACATCCCGAGTCGACCCGATGACCCGCCTCGATAAGCGTGCTGACGAGTGTGAAGATTGGTGTGTATCATTTTGCGTGCCAAGGAAAGGGGTTGATCAAGGAAGCTCAAGAAAACAAAGAGGCGTTGAAGTGCTGCTCGATTGTCTAGGGTTAATATAAGCCAAGAAAAGGTAGGCATAATGCCCGAATAAAATAATAATAAAATATTAAAGGCTTAAAACCCTAAGTCGAGGATATACTCGATACCTCGAAAATAATAAAAGAAAATAGAACAAAGAAATATAAAAGAAAGAATGATGTATAAAATGATTCTTTGTAATAAATGTTATTTATGTTTATTATATTCTTAGATAATAAGTTTAAGAAAAGTATACGTTTCTTGAAGAAGAAGAAACGTAATGTTTTATGAAAAGTAAAACAAGTAAAACTAAAGGTTTAGCTTGTAAAAGAAAAGAAAAGTAAATAAGTTAAATTAAAGATTTTTAACTTATAAAAGAAAGAAAGATATTTTAAACTAAATTTTAAATAAAGAAAAGATGTTTTGAACTAGAGGTTCATAAAGAAAATATAATCGTGGTAAAGATTATATAAAGAGACTAGAGGTCTTAAGACGGATTTAAGATCCGACTAATAAAAGGTTAAACTCGTACTATAGGTGCGGGATAGCAAAGAAAGGGAAAAACCCGGTCAGTGTATTGAAGCTGATCAATTTCACTAAAAGGTGAATACGCTCAACTTTATAAATTTGTTTAAGTGAGTCAAATAAATAAAAAGAATTACAGAGATTACGTATCTCTAAGACGTTATAAACAAAAGTAATCGCTAGCCCTCACGCTGTCGCGTATGTTTGTTTGGATCCTTACATATGTGGAAAAAGTCGATGGGCACACCGCACCATACTTGGTCATGACCTCCGCCACGATGGGCCGGACCTAAGTAACTTCCGAGTGAGACTGACCTTGTGTATACGTATGGTACCTAAGTAATGTCGAACGTTGCGGTGTTTGCTGTGGTGTCTTGTGTGTGACTTAAGTTTATAATTGTGTTTTGTTTTAAAGCTTGATTATTACTAAGCCACGATGGGTCGGACCTAAGTTATGTATCCAGGGGTAATCAAGTAAAATAAATTATTTTATGTGTCAGCTTTTCACCAGCATGTGCTGCTGAGGTATTTTCTAAACATTTTGCAGGTAATCAAGAATATGATCTTGGAATGCTCGAAGTGCTTAGATATCCGATGACTCGGATCATTTTGTTAATATAAAATATGTAATGGTGGTTTAATATAAAAAATTGATCTTTTGTATAAACAAGTAATACTTTAAACGGGTATTTTATATTCTCTTCTTTTGACTAGTAAATAATAATATTTTAATTCACATAATTACAACTTCCGCTTTAAAACCCGCTACTCTGATTTATTTACAAATGTGGTACCAATGTATGTGTCACACGCCTAGGTCGTGGTTTGGGGTGTGACAAATCATCAGCCTTAGCACCAAACTTTGGAGTTGACTTGAGATTTAGGGGGTGTTTGTTTTTCATTAAAAGCACTTCCCCACCTCTTTTTTCTACGCCGTGCAGACCACACGCAGATGTTGTACTCTGCTGTCTGTTTGTTTTTTAGACGACATTTCACATAAAAACCTCTGCGTGTCCTCTTCTCCTAGAAGTCTTGGCCATGTCACTTCTCACCTCTTCTCCTCTTATTATCCTTTTTTCTTCATCAGAAAACACTTCCTTCTTCTTATTTTTCCTTCACTCTAACCCTAACCATCTTCTCCTCTCCAACACTAACTTCTCCTCTTTCACTCATCCACCGCCGCCAGCCTCCACTCCTCTGCCGCCGCCGCCTCCACTCCTCCACTGCTGGCTCTCTCTCTTTGTCTAGGTTTGTTTTTTTAGTCGATGACGTGTAAGAATAATAACCATTGTGATCTTTATATTGAAATCAATATTTGTTAGTTCATTTTGACCGTTCGTTTTTGTTGATGGCATACATCTGTTTGTTAATTGATTATTGATTGTTTATTTGTATATGTGTTTAATTTGTCAACTTTTTCACCACTGTTAAATGGAATATTGGATTTTAATAATCCCTATTGGATGGTATTGGTTGATAATAATCTCTATTCATTTTATCGCCACTGTCAGTCCCAAATTCAAAAAATTGGACCCCAATGGTCCCCGTTAAATATGACTTAACGACGTTATTGTTTTTTCTGAATTTCCAACAAATGTTTTAGGGCTTTTGATCGTTAGGAGGATACGAGTCGAATCATGTAAAACTTAGTTCAAAACAGTGCTTCAAAATGACGAAACAATGCTTCAATTCAGGTGTTTGAACTTACAATTAACTAAAATCAAGTCGTTTGGATCATTGTTTTGATCTAAGTTTTATATCATTCGACTCGTGTCTTTCTTCCAATTAATAGGCCTGAAAAGTTAGTTTGAAGTTCGGAAAAAAGTATAACGTCGTTAAGTCCTTTTAAACGGAGGACCATTGGGCGCCAACTTTTTTGGATTTGGGACCGCCAGTGGCGATAAAATGAATAGGGAGTATTATCGGCCAATACAATTCAATAGGAATTATTAAAATCCAATATTCCCTGTTAAATTGATTATATAAGCCAATTTGATTGTTTACATATTTTAGCGTTTCTAAATCATGATTTACTTCTTTATAATTGTTAGTTGTGATATTTATAATATTTGAGGAACTATTTGTTTAGTTACATTTAACCATTTGGGGCTTACATGAATTAATAAAAAAATGTTTGATTTTTTTTGGTGTTTAAAAGTAAGACAATAAATGTTTGGTTTATTCTTATTATCGGGTTTGGGATAGCTTGAGTCGTGTTTGGGTTAGTTTGCGTCATGTTGTTTGGTTTTTGTTTGTGTTAGTACGGGTTATTTTAGGTTGTTCGGGTTATTCTATCATGTATTTATTTCTTTATTTATTTAGATTTGACAAGACTCGAAAGCGGCTACACTAATGGAACTTTACAATTTGATTACGAGATTAATGCCGGAACTTTTTTTGTAGATTGTTTGTAAGAGCTTAATTATTCTCACACATGTTAGACTTGGATTATGTATTTTGATGTTAGTATCTTTAATTATGGACAATTTGTATTTTTTGAATAAAATTTAGATTTATGCATTTTTAATTGTCGCTAGATAATTTTATTTGTGGTATAAAGCTAAATATTGAATGTTTTAGCAGTATGCAGACGTTAAAAAACAAACAGTCTTCTTCTTGCAGACTGCAGATATTTGATCCACCTCTTCTGCTACAGATGTCTGCAGATGTGGTCCACAGATTGCAGACATTTTAGCTCTTAAAAAACAAACAACACCTTAGTAGAGTACACGGATATCCAAAAGCTCGAAAGTGTGCTACAGTAGGCTTGTGACCATAAACAATTTCATAGGGCGTCTTCATTTGCAATATGTTGATCAACACCCAATTTTGAACGTATCAAGCGGTGTTGACTGCTTCAGCCTAGAAGAACAGAGGTAGCTTCAAATCACACAACATAGTTCTTGCAGCCTCGATTAGAGTTCTGTTCCGTCTCTCAGCAACTCCATTTTGTTGTGGTGTGCGAGCTGAGTTGTATTGTCTAAGTACTCCCTTTTCGGCACAAAAATAATTCAGCGTTGAGTTCTTGAACTATGTTCTATTGTCACAGTGAATTCCTTTTTGTTTCAGATTTAGAAAATTTTCCATAAGCACCATAAAGCATTTTATCAATTCTGCAGTTTCACTCTTATTTGACAAGAAAAACACCCAAGTGAAACGTGAGTAGTCATCAGTAATAAGCAGACAATAAGAACTATGAGAAAGACTTAGTATGTGAACCGGACCAAACAAATCCATAAGAAGTAATTGAAAAACTGAGGAAATAGTGTTGACCAGTTTAGGCTTGTGAGATTTAAGATGATGTTTGCCTGAAGCACAAGCAACACATTTTTCAATTGTTACAAAATATTTAACGGGTAAACCATGGACATGTCTTTTTTAGTAAGACGATTTAATGTTTTGAAATTAGCATGACCAAGACGAGGATGCTAGAGCATGCCATTATGTTCCAACACTTTTGAAAATAGACATGTAATTTCATTTGGAACATTTTTGTTCATGTCGATCACGTATGCATTATCTTTTCTTGGAGATCGAACAAGAACCCAATCTTCTGGTATGATGATACCAAATTTTAAAATAAGACACTCCTTGTTAGTTAAATGAGTTGAAAAACCTTTATCACATATCTGCGAAATGCTGAGCAGACTATATTTCAATTCTGGAACAAAGTTAACATTCTCAAATTTAAGAACCCCATTACTTACAGTACCCTTCTGCGTGATCTTTCCCTTTTCTCCTCCCGCAAATGAAACATACCCACCGTTATATGTTTGACTGTCGTGCAGTTGGGAGATGTCTCCTGTCATGTGCCTGGAACAGCCAATATCAACATACCAAGGTATGATGATATTCCTCCATAGCTGTTCCTGCACGATGTGCGAGATTAATAAGTTTTTGGTACCCAGTCCATAGTAATTCTGGCTAAGCCTGATTTATCTAAACATGTCGCAGGTTGCCATGACATGTCTTCCTGATTATCTAAGATTGAGCTGGAAGGTTTTGGTGGCTTGGACTCGGGAGATTTGGGCAACCATTTATATTCGGGTTTTAAAACTTTGTTATTAGCATAAACAGTTGACTTTGCTCTTGTTTGCGAACGAAAAACACATTTGACTTTGACTTCCAGAACAATTTTGATCTAGAGGCCGACTTGGATCTCGGGACCAAAACTGAGTTTCCATCACACTTTTGAAACATGGTAGACTTGGTCTGATGAGAGCTTAGCCTGTCAGCCTTGTTTCTTTTCTAATCACCGTCAGAGGATTTGCCTCATAACCTTGATTAATTAAAATTAAACATATAGAAGGTATTTCGAGGCATAGCCCTCTAATGATATCCATAATTTGGGACTTAAGGACGGTGTGGACAATTTCTAGCATTGTGACCAGGAATTCCATGATTAAAACACGTATGCCTTTTATCATAAAAATTATCATGGTCAGTTCCTGGTCTTGTTCTGTTGTGTGAGCTGGTTTTCCCACTTTGGACTTAGAATTTGATTTATCACAATTATTAGTACATGAACTTCTTTCTTTAACAAACGTTGGTGATAAAGATTATGGAAACTTTTAATTTTATCAGATTTATTCGAAACGGCATCACCCTTTTCAAAAGTTTTGAGAGAATCAACCACACGATTGTCTTTGCTCTTAAAAACAGAGCCCACATAAACATTAGTAGCAACAGAGTTCAAAACAGGCAAATTTAACGAAACATTAGATTTAATGTCTTTATTGTTCAAAACAGGTAAATCATCATCCTCGTCAGTCAAATCCTCAACAATTACTTCATCTGCATGTGAAGCAAACACATTAGTATCATTTACCCTTGAGGTTGATTCAGTAGCTTTACTGAACCAAGAGTACTTTAGTCATTTGCAGTCGGCTTATCATACTGCATAAACTTTTCCATTTCTTCCTCTTCTTTGGTAAGAGGAAGCCCAGTGTAGTTGTCATTATATGGAGGGGAACCACAATGTACCCAATTCCAACACCCTTATTTTCTTTCCATTTTAATTGTTTTTTAATAATTGACCCAACAACAACACCAAAAACATCGAATTTCTTAAAATTAAATTCAGCATTTTCAAATTTATTAGTTAACTTAGCAATCTCCAACCTAGAGGCTTCTAACTAGGCGGTTAGCTCGACAATTTTCTGTTAGCATTTAGGTGGTGACAACATTTTATAGTAAAATCGGATTGAAGTTTTGAGAAATCCTTTTGTTATGCCTCTAGTTTTTATTATAAATATTTTTCAAGTTTCTTAAGAGTGAAGTTTTCATGTTTTATTCCCTCCATTTCTCTAATCAGATTACTATGATGAGACTTATATAAATCTATCTTATTAACAAAAGATTGAGAACATAATTCAGAATTTACCTCGGATGATCTTGAAGAGGCGAAGGCCATGAAGGGAAACTGAAGATCCTTAACTTGTTCCTCCACATCGTTCTCTTCTTCAATAACATCAATCCAGGCAAAATTAGCAGTTTGATTGCTGATGTTGAGAGCTACCATCTGGTCATTCCAAGAAAATTGTTGAGCTACCAATCCCCGCTCACTCTCATTTGAACCAACTGCATTTTCTTCTCTTGCATTCTACTCACCAGAACCAATGCCCTTTCTCTGTTTCCCTCATTGGTTGGGTTCGTGCATTCACGAGTGAAGTGACCCGGTTTATGACAGTTATTGCACCTCAAAGTATCCTTATTAAATCCCACATTCTAGTTAGCTGGAACATTTCAGTTATATCCGCCTGTTCTCTTGGTAAAGTTTTTCGCTCTAAATATTGCCGTGGCTATTTTCCAAGAGATATCCATTTCCTCCACATCATTAGGATGGATTTGATCCAGCTCAGTAGCTACAACTGGTTGAACCAGATCGCCAGCAAGAAAGGCATTGTAGCAGTTCATGAATCCTGCCATAAAGCCAATATTTTCTTGAGTCTCCTTTGAAATATTAGGAAGAATGACTGGAGGATGCAGTAGTTGATTGAGGCTTACTAACAGAAGCATGTTATTGAAAGAACACAAGAGTAGGTTGCGGTGGTGGCTGAGCGAATTGACCTTGGGCATACTTAAACATTGAGAAATTGTTTTGAGACTGTTGTGGCTGAGCATACTGACCCTGGGAGGATTTGAACATAGAGAACTTGTCTTGTGAAATGAGAGCATTATTAGAAGAAAAACTGTAGTTGGCCACATTGTAGGAATTAGAATGATTTATTTCACACTGCTAATCATCCATGTCACATGATTAATGATTGCCATTACTTCTGACGAAGTTAACTTGGCCAGATCCTTTGTTTTTATAATCAATGGAACATTCATGTCCCAACTTTGTGGCAGGGAGTTGACCAGCTTGTTATTTGTTTCAACAGAAGTCATGTTTATGTTGGCATATCGCATTTCAGTGACCAATTAAATAAATCTTTGAAGCTGTGTCTCCAAAGACTCTCCAAGGAAATTATTGAACATGTTAATCTTTTGTCGTAACAGATCTTGTCGGCATCTTCTCATATCCTCATTTCCCTCATATATTTCAATAAGGGCTTCCCATAATGCCTTAGCAGACTATTGCTCTCTAAATCCCAAGGCAATTTCAGGTGAAAGTGCCATTATTAAGGTAGCAAGAGTCTTTTTATCCACTTCAATATTCTCAAAATCTGCGTTGACGTACATTTTGATAGGCTTTACCCCAGACGATGCTCCTCCAAATCTTTGTATCTTTCAATTTTACATATTTCTCAAATCTGAACTTCCACTGGCGAACCCCTCAGACGGGGTACACGAGAAACAGTTCCCATGATGGAGTCCAACTCTTGATGTAAAGCAGCATTTGATGATGTATTAGTTAATTAGTTCATTTAAAACTATAGTACAAGAACAATCTGGTCCAATGAGACAGAAGCCCAGGAATAGAAAACAAAAACCAAAAACCCAAAGCGCAACAGACTGGGCCAAACAAAAACCAGAAGCCCGAGAATACGTGAATAGTAACCGAGAACAACCTAAATTCCCCGAGAACACTGAATGTTGGCCGAGAACGTATACGTTTTTCCCAAGTACGATCAAATGTGCCTAAAACATGCTGAAATGGCCGAAAACAGTCAAAACTAGGCGAAAACTCACTGAAGTCGTCGAGAACAAAAAATGATGCTCGAGAACGCCCTAAAATTCCCGAGAACAATCGAGGATACCCGAGAACCCACCAACACAGCAAAAAACGATCAAAAATTGCCTGATTTTATTGAGTGCATTTTTGGTTCTTTGACATAATAAGGCGGGAAGGCATGAGCAAGGCACTTACAAAGGCCTTTAGTATAGAAAGGTTTTGCCACAGAGAGCCTCAACAACAAGCTCTTAGCCGATACTTTTAGCTAGTCAATTTCATTTGAAGTTCCCGCACAGTTGATCCAGCAAAAAATAGAATCTAGTCTCCGTGAGTCTATACCAATATTACACCTTCTTTAAATACTTTTTATACGTTATAAGGAAGCCTGATTTCCTAGGAAGAGAAGCGTGATGAAGAAGAACAGGGAATAAAGTAGAAAGGGAGGATGGAAGGGGACGTGTAAGCATGAAGGTGGGTAATCAGGTCAATCATGGTAGTGAATAGGTCATTGGAGAGGAGAATCTTTCTATTGATAGAAGCAAGCGGGTCAACATCGAAAAGAATGCATTAGCATTAGTATCGTAGAAAAGAAAAAAAAGTGGTTTCTTTATTCGTGGAGGTTGATTGGAAAAGGAGTGCTTCGGATCCGGAGTAACCACTAGTGATAGGGTAAAAATCGGGGGAGGGGGGGGGGTAAGAGATGGGAAGGGCATAAGTATTCATGACAAGTCTCAAGCACAATAGGCAGGAGCTCATTCAATTTCTCTTACTCAGCACTCTAATGCTGTTCCTTTATGTTATTTCTCTTGGAATAGGAGGAATCTCCGTTTTCATTTCTATTATGTCAAAAGTGGCAGGCTTCATAGCGGCGAAGGGCCTATCTAGCTGTTTGAAAAAAGGGGGGTGCTTCTCGGCTTTGGCCTCAGTGATAGGCTGTGCTTTTCGAGCGCTTGTCACTGCGGGTTGGAGCAAATATGATGCCGTCGATCCAGAAAGACGGGAGGAAGGAAGATTCGAATGATGGAACGGTCGACAGCTACTTGGGTTAGGCGACTCAGTGAGATAGGGAAGGGCGAACAAAACGGTGGCTCAGGGAGCCAAATACATGAACAAAGGTATACCGTCGAGCTATCATTGCTTGACTGCTATAGTGAAGCTCTTACTTTCTCTCGTGAGGGAGATCCTTGAGTGGAACCGAGGCCGCTGGAAGTTGTTAGCTAATAAAGTTGCTTGCAAAGCGGCGTGAACTCTTTCAGACCCTAGCATTGCACAACGAAAAAAAAAAACTTGACTTGGTGATTAATTTGAATCCTGAAAATAATGGAATTTGATTAAAAGCAGAAATCAAAACAATCCTTCCCCAAATAATCTCAAAAATCTCGATAAACATGAAGAACGACTTTTCTTCAATTTCTAGAAATCTTCAAGTAATTTTCAACCAAAGATCACCCTTTGAATCAATGATATCTCTTTCACCGAGCCTAGAATAGGTCTATAGGCTCTGATACCAATTGTAAGTCCCATTTAAGGATCTTCCAATGTGATATCAAGTGTACTCGTTGTTAGGCGGAATCTAACAACTAACCGATTCAAGATAAAACACAATAATGTTTCAAAACATAGTTTGTAACGTCGGGTGCTTAAGCCCTTTGATAACATATACAAAGTGATCACTCTCTCTCTCTATATATTGTCTCTCTCTATTCCGTTTGAGCAACCAACCATCAAAACACAGTACGTACACCATATAAATAGTAAAAGTTAAACTCTAAGCCCAAATACATATTAAGCCCAACGAAATCCACGATTTTGGTTTACATAGAGTAGCCCAAATCTAAGCCTAATTACATAAGCGTAAACCAATAAATATAGCCAAACACTTGTTATAGGACTTGTAGTAGCAGCTGTTTATTTAGGAGACTTCATTGGAGATAGTATAGTTTGAGGAATCTTTGTGAACCTTGGATCAGTCGAGACTATTGTTGATAATGTAACCTCCGGGGTACTCGTAGGAGTGGTATCCACCGGTGTTTGTTGAAATGCTACATTAACAGTCAGACGTGGTTGAAAATCACCAATCTCAAACCCAAAACCTCTACGAGTTCTACGTTTAGCATTCTTATCTGTTGCCATAGCCTTACCCTTTCGTTTACGCTCATCAGCTTCACGAGATGCACCACCATCCTGTCCATTATCCCCATCATCTCCACCATCACCACTGTTGTTCCCACCTTCTACACCTTCACGTTCAGAATCTAAATTTTCGTCGACCCAACGATCATTAGGTGGACATTCGTAATTAACACGAGCTAGATAACCAATAACCCTTTTGAAATTAGGTCTATTCTCAGTAGGCTGATTATAATACGTCGAACATGCCTCATTGTGTCTTCGTTCATGTGTTCCAAAATCAACATATCATCAGAATTATCTTGATCTTTCACCAAATTCGGTTCATGATGATTAATCAACAGCTGTAAGAACCTTGTGTACATGAGGAACTTGTTCTTCACATTGCGAGTCATATAAATCTCCTTCAAATGATAAAATACGAGCTCGGAGAAACTGAACGGCTTGTTCAGAACCAAGGCAACAAATGCAGACTGCAACATTATATGGCATTCGTCGAAACCACCTTTACACCAGCCGAGACAATGTATAAGTACGAATATGTTATTCGTTAGTCTAATGTATTAGTGTTTAACATATGATAAGGAATAAATCTCATTTGTTATGTCTTCTATAAATAATGACTTCATCGTCTATACATACTTATAAAGTATTCAACTTAATTATCAGTTATCATTATTTTTCGTCCGTGAACCGTTATGCTGCCGAATTGTTCTCTCAACATGTAGTTAATGTAGTTCATTGAATACTAATTTGTTAGTATACGGTTTGCGTCTCCAGTCATTGTATTTATCTTTTGTATTAATTAATGAAAAAAATATTATTATATTAAGTTAGTTCTCTAAGATAGTCTAGTTCGTTAAAGATGTTTAACAAACTAGAGATTTAAGTTAACTTCCCTCCTAATTCGTTAAGGATATTTAACGAATTAGGGGGCAGTTCGTTAATGTTTATTTATGTGAATTGTAATGTAACGAAGTGGAAGGCTATTTCGTTACGGAATGTGTAATGAACTAGACCCATCTTCTATATATAGAGGTAAACACCTCTGTTAATTTAAGTTTGGAGATTAACATATTGAATTGCTGTCCATTCTCTCTCTCGATCAAAGCTTTCTATATCTAACGTATTACTATTATATATACACATATCTACACCTAATATAACATATAATTAAGAGTAATCTATGTACTAGATCCTATTAATCGTATTTGGATCTTAGATCTAAGATCTGAGGTTTTTTCAAGTGGTATCCGAGATTTCGGTTTTCGATTGATCTTGATTTGATGTTAAGTAATTATGATTTGAAGTAATTTCAATAGTTTGTGGTCTTATCTAGTGTCGGATTGAAGTTGATCGATTTCTCAGTTGATTTGGTTGGTTATGGATTGAATTGAGGTGAATTTGTGATTAGTAAGGTATTGTGAGGGTGTGTTTGAGTGGAATTGGGAATTGGATTGAATTTGTGTTATTTATGATTTGGATTTGTTTATGGCCGAAACAGAGGTTTGATTTTTGTAAATTGGGTTCGGATTTGATTGAATTGGTATATGGCTTGTTGCGATTTGGTTTCGTAGTGAGTTTACGAGTAATTTGAGATATTGTTTGCACGATTTGGTGTTGTATTGAGTAAGTATTACAGATTTGGGTTTGTTGAATGTGTTCTTTGTATTCCAGAATTCTGGAAATTAAAGATGATGATTTGAAGATCTTCATCAGTTGTTGAAGATTCGTTATATCTTCGGTTAATTCCTTATTGTAGTTCGTTACACCTTCTCAATTCGTTAATCAATTCGTTATAAAAGTTAATTCGTGTCATCTAGTTCGTCAGACACGTGGTGTTATTCATTAAGCTCGTATCAAACAAACTTTTGCCATGTGACAAAAGTTGTCAGAGTTTGCTATAACCGTTATAACAACCTGATTCGTTAAGTAACTATAGCTAATTCGATAGCTTAATTCGTTACCTTGAATCAGAGATTCGTTCATCTGATTCATTAAGTTGAATTTGTAATTCGTTACTTTGATTCGTTAAATTGACTTAGTGATTCGTTACTCTGATTCATTAAATGAACTCAGAGATTTGTTACTTTGGATCGTTACATTGAATTTAGATTCGTTAATCTAATTCGTTAGTCTTAATTCGTCAAACCGATTTGTCAATTTGACCTGATTCGTTGACTCAATTAGTTTGATAATTCGTAATAATCTTATTCGTGTTACACTGTTCCTGGTTCGTTACTCAGATAACTTTCAATTCGATATAATTGATTCGTTATTTTAGTTCGTTACAAACATTGTTCACAGTTCGTTATACTTACTGTTCCAAGTTCGTTAACATATTTCCAAGTTTTGTCCTTGAAACTTGATTGTTTGTTACTTATCAAGATGTCTGGTTTGTACGCATTAGCTTCTCAAAACGTACTCATAGAGCAAATGTTACAATTGGACACGAAAATTGGATCGCATTCCAAATGTCCACGGCTAATGAAATTTAGCGATTTTGCAAAATGGGAACATCGGTTTCGTGCCATTTGGGTTCTGTTCACCCTGACTGTTCTTATTGTTTGGATGAAGTGTATAATGTTCCAATGATTGGATATGAAACAATTGGATTCACACCTAAAGCCTTCTCACAATACACTCAAGAAGAAAAGAAGGCTTTGGAGATTGAAACGAAAGTGTACTCAACTCTTACAATGGTGTTACCAGAAAAATATTTCATCAAGTCGGTAGCATCAAGATCTGTGCTTCATTGTTTCAACACATTCGTACGAGGAGTATGGGTAATACTGCAGAAAGCAAGAAGGTGATGTTAAAGTTTCGAATTAGAAATTTTAACTTACTTAAAGGTGAGAATGTCGAAGAGATGACAACACGGTTTAACCATCTGATAGCCGAAATGGACAAGATGAAGATCGAACCTTCTGAAAGTTATAAGTTAGATACAATCAAGAATGTTTTTCCCAGTTCTTACTCAACTTGCTTAATGGTGCTGAAAGAGAATAATTACTTCAAGAATGAAGATCTGCCGGCCTCTGAATTTATGCAGAAAATTGAAGCACGAGAGTATGATCTTAAATGTCAGAAATCATCTAAGGAAAGCCAAGATCCAGCTTTTTTATGGTGGGAGTATGCCCTTGAGTTTAACAGTCTCTCCAATCACTGCATTTCTTACACAAAATGCAGGTGAAAATGCTACATCAATTTATAGTGATCCACATGCTTGTTATTTGACTGCTGGAAGTTCTGGGTCATCTGGTGCTTCTGGTTCTTTTAGAGGGTTGGGAGCTTCAACTGCTGCACATCCATTCTCTGCACCACCAAATGTAAACATGAAGGAGGCCGAACAAAATTTTGCCTTTTTATGTGCCTTCATGACTTCTTATGAGAATCTAGTGAGTAGCAAAATTGCAACGAGTGAGTTGAGTAATGAAGATTATCACCAGATTGATCCTGATGATTTAGAGCTTATGGAATTAAAATGGAACATGGCTATGATAGTCAGAAAAGTGAAAAAGTTCATGCAAAGGACCGGCAAAGATCTTCCATCATTAAACAAGAAAGTTGGGTTTGATAAATTGAAAGTTAAATGTTTAAACTTCCAACAATTTGGGCATTTATTTAAGGAATGTGATAAGCCGAAGAAGGAGTACACTGGTCCTAGAAGTCAAGATCATAGTTCTTTTGTGAAACGGGGTAATGATGTTGATACATCTTCTGAAAAGAAACCATCAACATCTAGAACACAAGCCTTGCTGACTACTGATGGAACCAATTGGTCACAAAAGTTGGCGTGCAATGAAAATCAAGCAAACTTAGCCATGTTTGAAACATCTGAGAACTTCCCAGATGCAAGTGAGAGTGAGCTATCATCCGAAAATGATACCGAATCTGATTCTGATTACTCGTGTGAAAAGCAACAAACTGCTTTTGCTTGCATTGCCAAAATTAATGAGGTTAGTTCTTCTTTTCCTATCTCTGTTAATATGTCTGCTAATGTGTCTTGTATTGAATATGAGAAAAAAAAGCCTAAGTTAGAATCATTGAAAAACCATAATGATTGTTTAGTAAGAGAAATTGCTTCACTTAAGGATATTTATAGACAATCTTTAGAATCTTAAATGAGATCTAGGGAGAAAATTGAAGCATTGTATGTAAGTAATCATGATCTCAAAGCTGAGTTGTCTGTCAAAATGACAATCAACGATAAAAAATTTCAAGAAATCTTGAATCATCGTTCTAAGATAACTGAGCTTGAGAATGAAGTTCTTGAGTTGAAAAATAAGTTGGGAAAATTTAGAAATTCATCATTTTTATTAAATGAGATAATCGAAGTATCTGATAAGCAAAAAGACTCTAAAAAGGGTATAGGTTTTGTTGAAGTGCCACCACCATTTCACAATGATTATACTACAAATCCTTTTGCTAGAAAAGAAAAAGAAGTGTGTGAAAGAATCTATTCTTTCTGACAAACCTAAACTAGAAAAATCTGAAAATATTAAAGCCCAACTATCAACTCAACAACATCATGTCGAAAGAAATAATGTGTTTGTAGAAAATGTTGAGAAGGTGACCATTGAGGATGTGTTTGAACCTGATGTGATATACAAAAACCAGAACATTCCAAGTTCTAATCATATTTTATGTGAACCTCATGAATTTGAGGAGGCTGTGTACGGTTCACACACAACTCAAGTGAAAAAAAGAGGAACAAGTTAAGGTTAAACCGGTGAAGGCCAAGAAATCAGAAAAACCTAAAATTTCTGATGAGAATTTGATGCGTTTTATCAATCCTACTGTTTCCAAGCCATCAACTTGTCGTGTTTTTAAATTAAAAGGATTTGGCACAATGTTCATGGAGAAAGACATTCCGATTAGCATTATCAAACCAGAATTGATCGAAAGTGTCTTTCACAATGAAACTTGTAGGTTCCTGGAAGGATCGTACACGGAATGTCGCTATCTTCGCAGGTGCGGAATCCCTGCGTAGGTAGATACGAGTGCAGAATATGTATAAATCAAACACACGAGCAATGAACGAACACGTTATATTGATAACCGAACACGTGACTCGAGGTCACTATTACAGACTCTAAAACACGTGAAATGATCTCACCCTCAAACTCGCTCAAAACGGCTAACCCTTAGTCCCTCTCTAAACTGTTACGGTGAACAGTTTAAATAAGCACGACAACTTCGCCTCAGGCGAAGTTGTCTATAACTTCGCTTGTTCAACAAGTTCGCCTGAGCGAACTTGTTGACAACTTCGCTTGTTTGACAAGTTCGCCTAAGCGAACTTGTTGACAACTTCGCACATACAAAAACATAAACATAATCATAAACATAATTACATTATAGACTCGATTACAAATGCTAGACTATGAACTACTGACACACATGTACCAACAGACTCCCCCTTGGCAGTAGCTTCATATCTTGATCTTCAAATCTTGAGTCTTGTAATCTTGCATCTCTACGCGTGCGCTCCCTCTCTAACACACACCGACACCACCCCTTGATATTTCCTAGCTTGATCCTTCCAGCAGGAATGTAGAAGATCTTCTTCTCGTTGAGCATCTTCAGATCAGCCTGCGATAGATTAACAAGATGCATCGGGTCGTAAACCCTAAGCACTTCTTGTTCATCCACATCTTCCATTACCGCCTCCGCTGTCTCACAGTCCACGAACCACCATTTTAGATCTTTGAGCACGTCCTTGGGCATGAGCTTCATCGGTACTTCTTTAAGGCACCAGATCGGTTTATACTTCATTATCATCCAAGGCTTTCCATCAGCTCTCAGACCTCTATCCTTGTCTTCGACAAGTTTCCCCTTTTGTGGTCTCATCAGCTCAAACTTCTTCTCCTTAATACACTCCTTCCACACGATCTTCCCGATGATTCTAGCCATGTTATTGTCACTTCGATTTATCAATCCCAATCTGGCTAAGTCTTTAATCTCACATTCAGGCAGTGTGTTTAATGCTCTCAAAGTTCTTCTGAAGTACTGAATCCCGTCATATCTTTTGATCACGAAGAGCCGCAGCTGCTCATCATATATCCAGCAGATAATACCTTTCTTTGCTTCAACGTATCCCTTAATATTGTAACTCTTTTTGAACATTTTAGGGACCGCCGGTTTCTTTGTCTTTATGAACCATTTAGCACAACTTTCCTTCCAATTCGGCTGCTCTTCCCATTCAGTATCTTCCACAACTGTCTTATCACCCATCTCTGGCATCTCAACCTCCGGAATCTCGTGTTCCACGGAGTCATCTACAATCTCCCCTTCCTCTATCACATTCTCAACAGTAATTTGCTCACCGATCTTCTCAATCTCATCAACCGGCAGCACATCTTCTTCCAGCATAAAATCATCATCATCCTCATCCAGCTCTTTTAATGCGTCGATTACGTCTTCGACATCATCATCATCATCAACCGCTACCACCTCGTCACCAGCTGCACTTGTAGACTCCCCCTCAGCTGTGGAAGCCCCAAGAGCCTGAGAGGTTCTTGGCAGCTCACCACCTGCACCTTCCGGTGCATTGGGATCATCGTCTTGATCTTCTCTCCGTTTTGTCCTCAACTCATCTCCCCTACAAGTCTTCTCCCCCTGAGATGCCAAGAACTCTTTGAAGGCATCTATTACTTTCCCGTGCGCAACCAGGAGGGATGCTTGCAGGCGATTGGATTCCACTAGGCTTTGTATGGTCTTTGACTGTTCAGCTACAATCCGCTCTAGCGAAGCAATCCTTTCGGAGTCTGAAGTAGGCGTTGGAGTCGGCGGGACATCAGCAGCAGAAGTGACCGCAGGTGGTACACTTGGTAACCCTGCAGTAGTAGTAACTGTGGACTCAACAAATCGTGCAACTACCACCGGTGGAGTAAGCGATTGGGGTGGTAGAGACACAACTGCTGGAGCCGACGTCTCGACGGCAGTAACCTGTGCTGTAGAAGGAATAAAAGACATACCAGACAAGGCAGGTGGAGCAAAACGTACCAGCCTTGAAGATTCTCCAGCTCCCGAACCCATACCTGTCCGTTCTCTTCTTGAACGCCTGAGCACTAGTTGAACTGCTTCTTCTTCATCAACTTCCTCATCATCATCGTCAACAGTTCTCGGCCTCTTTCCAGTCGTTCTCTCCCGAGACACCATTAGTCGTCTCGCTTCAGCAAATGTTTCGTCAAGATCGGAGTCAGCTACCGAAGTAACTGCTCTAGTAATCTCCATGACCTGAGAACCTGAGACATCCATATCAAACAATCCATGGCCGCTAAAAGCAGCATCAAGATCTACTTCTTCAGCAGTAGGCACAGCAGGAGATGCAGCAGCTGGCACAGCAGCAGAGGCAACAGTAGATACAACAGGAGCAGCCGATACAGCCTGGGGTGCTGCCGCCTGATGTGGTCTTGGGTCTCTGAACTCGTCCCCACCAGCAGGAACATACTCCGGGTTGACAAGATACCCGAACAGTGGAGTATGCCTGGGACGCAGCTCAGGCTTGCTTCGTGCGCTAGAAGTGCGACACTGAGCAAAGATACGCTTCGTCACACATTCAACGTATCTAATAGGGCGTCTCTGAGGTAGCAACGGAGCCACATGATTGAGAATCATTTGTAAGAACCGAGGATACATAATAAATCGCTCGCGCGCCACAGCCCTCTCTGACGATCAATCTCGTAAAATATCAGCTGACTAAATGAATATCTTCTGTTGTAAGTCAGGGCAGTCATGGCAGACTGCATCGTCGCGCCCATTCCATCAGTTCCTGCCTTCCTCCCAGACATGCACACGATCAAGACGTGCATTAGGAAGCGCCACTGATCTAGCAAAAATCCTTTTCTCCTCTGCGTGTCCCCCAACGGACCTGAATAACCCATCCTGAGATATGCCCCATCACGAAAAGGAGCGACGAACTCCGTTGGGTCATCCCTAGTTTCTTCTCCAAACTGCAAAGCCAATCGTATATCTTCTGAAGAGAACTGCACAACGTGACCATTTACGGCTGCTCGCATCACCGGTGGATCAACCCGGCAATCATACTCTACCGACTGCCAAAAGTCTTCAATGTTAGGTAGTGATATAGGCAGGGTATTCGTGATCGCATGGAAGATCCTTGAGCGCAGGAGAAATGTGATTATCTCCCTGTAGTCCTCCACGCCACTTGCGTCTGGATCTAACATGATGTACTGGTTATGCGCTGGAAAGAACTGTCTTTGATCATTACCGTCATCACCACCAGCACCGCCAACAGTAGCCATATCTGCACTAAACAAACCAAGTTAGATAACTGTTAAGCAACTCACAAGTTCGCGTTATACCATGAGCGAAGTTGTGATTAAAACTGTATAGGCGAACTTAAAGGTGAGGCGAAGTTGGGAACAACTTCGCTTCATCTCTAACTTCGTCTAAATAACTGTTAAACAAATTGGTTTAGGCGAAGTTGAAGATAACTTCGCCTTATCACAACATCGCCTCAGGCGAAGATAAGTGTTAGGCGAAATTAAGCTTTAGGCGAAGTTGTGGAAAACTTCGCCTCAAGCGAAATTAAGCCCCAGGCGAAGTTGCGGATAACTTCGCCTAAACCCTAACTTCGCCTGAATCTGAAACGGCGACTGTTCAGATTCAAAGGCCAAGATCCGATGATTTCGCAACGATTTGACTATCCAGGAGTGAAGAACAACACATAATAATGGTTTTAAGACGAAAAGCTCGTCCATGAACACGTATTACAAGGTCGAAAAACTAGGTTTTGAAGATCCGATGACCCGAGGTCTCGAACCGGGTAAAAACTATAAAGAACGAGTATGTTTATGAAGGATATCGACAACACATACCCTCAATGAATAATAGAAACTGGAATCAAAGATCGAAATCGGAAAGAAAATCAAGTTCGCCGGAAAATACGCTCTGATTATAAGTTCGTCGTAAGTTGTAAATAATGAACTTTTTACACTGTTTGACTTCTTTTATAGGGCCAGAGTTGATCAGGCGAAGTTACGCTTAACTTCGCCTAGGCGAAGTTAGGCACAAGTTCGCCTGATTCAACAACTTCGCCTATAATTTCAGAATCAACCCTTTAAGTTTGAACAATTTTCAATTAACATTAGAATCTTCTAAAAAGAGTTAAACAAATATGATCATGACCCAGTAACCAGCTATAAAATAATATAACTACAAAAATAGAAAAAACTTATAAAAATTTAATGAAATAAGGGATCAAATTTCAGTCTAGTCAGGGACCACTACGTTTTAGAAAAGATCCTAACAGGAATCATACTAACTACATGACTGTCACTTGGATCCGTGTTTAGCTGTATTATGACATATAGTGTCAGCTTGTAAGCAGGTAAAAACTTAAAGCGGTTTTCATAGTTTCTGTGATACGAGTTAGATTAAGACTTAAAATTTTAAATGGAAAATAACTCAGAGAATTCGTGTCTCCTATCTATCCACGAGGCGTATTTAGTTTTCCCCAAGTCACCCCGAGTTGACTTCGACCCATAGTGTCTGATTAATTTGTAAGTATTCTTGATCTGTTTCCCGTTCATCACTTTTACTCAATGATAGAGAAGTCTTGAAATCTTGAATGTAACAGTATCTCATAAGTACGAATTTTAATATTTTTTTTTTCTTTTTCTTTTTCTTCCCCCTTTTTTTTTATTAACAAACTTATTGACTCCAGAGTAATAAGCATCTGCAAGTCCTGAATCTGGATCACTGCAGTGTCTTGGAACGCCTTCTTCACGGGAATCAGAACACTTATGGGCTCGTGTATGACTGGGAAAAACGCTTTTCTGCCAATCATGCGGAAAGATATATACGGACACATGGAAAACTCTTAAGTAGTTTCCACGTAAAATCAAGTACATTTAATTTGTATCACATAGACTTTTACACACCATTAAAAAAAAATTTACCTTGACATACAATGACTGTTCTAATGCCTTTTAAGCTTAAAAACTTCACTAGTTAAGCACACACAATCAGTATATACATCATTTTCCAAGGTTGGATCAATTTTCTGTTAAACATAGCAAAGAACTTCTTACGAAGTATTAGACTTGAAAAGTAATTTCATTTCCCTTTAAAATATTTTGATTTCAATCGCCCCGATCACGTCAAAGTATTCAGGTAAACGGCAATCCTGAAGATCCAATGGATCAACTAGACCGACCACATACAAGTATTGTGTCCTTCTCACTAAGAATGACCGACTAATTTTCAGCGACTAAAAGAACACACATCATAACTGCCCCGGTCACTTTCAGTCTTCTGGTTAATGGCGATCCTCATTCTCTAAGTAGAGACGAGGACCAAAACATATCCGAGGATATGTCCATCAAACTGAGGTAACCGACTAATTTTAAGCAATAGTGATGTTTTTTTTTTTTTTTTTTTTTTTTTTTTTTTTTTTAAATAAACATTATAAAAACATGGTTACTCGGGATTGATCATCCCGTTCAGCTCAATTAGGTTTTGAAATCTGGATTTATCAAATGCTTTTGTAAACAAATCAGCAAAATTTTCCAGTGTATCAACTTTTTCGATCTTGATCAGTTTCTTCTCAGCACAATCCCGTATGAAGTGATGACGAATGTCAATATGCTTAGTTTTACTATGCTTCACGGGATTGTTAATTACTGAGATGGCGGCAGTGTTATCAATTAAAATAGGAGTGAGTAAGAAATTCAGACCATAGTCGCGTAATTGTTGCTGAATCCACAAAACCTGAGAGCAGCAGTTGGATGCTGCCATATATTCAGCTTCGCATGTTGAAATTGCAACTGATGTCTGTTTCTTGCACTGCCAGGAAACTAATCTTCCTCCAAGAAACTGACAGCCTCCTGTTGTCGACTTCCGACTCTGATTGTATCCTCCATAATCAGAATCTGTATATGCCACCAGTTCAACGTCTCCTCCCTTTGGGTACCACAACCCTAGCTTCGGCTTGCCTTTGAGATACCGCAAAATCCTCTTCACACCTTTCATGTGAGATTCCTTTGGGTTTGCCTGAAAACGAGCACAAAGACAAACAGCAAACATTATATCAGGCCTAGAAGCAGTTAAATACATTAATGAACCTATTATCGCCCGATACAGAGTTGGGTCCACATCTGCGTCACCATCTGATTCAGCGCCCAATTTGTGATTGACGCAGATTGGAGTGTCATATGGAGAACTGTCCTCCATCTTGAATCTCTTGAGCACATCATGAACGTACTTCGTCTGATGAATGAACATTCCGTCCTTCTTCTGATCAACCTGCAATCCTAGAAAGAAAGTTAGTTCACCCATAGCACTCATCTCGAACCTCTTCTTCATGACAGCCTCAAAATCCTGACACATGGATACTCTTGATGCAGCAAATATGATGTCATCCACGTAGACTTGAACTAATAGGAAGTCGCTTCCTTCTCTCTTCACAAACAACGTACTGTCGATCAAACCTCTTTCAAAACCATTTTCCAGCAAGTAGTCTGATAACGTTGAATACCAGGCACGAGGTGCCTGATGTAATCCATACAGCGCCTTGCTCAACTTGTATACGTGATCAGGAAAGTCTGGGTCAGGAAAACCCGGAGGTTGCTCAACATACACAACCTCATCAACTTTCCCATTTAGGAACGCGCTCTTCACGTCCAACTGAAATACCTTCATCTTTTTAAAAGAAGCAAATGCCAAAAACAATCTAATCGCCTCCAACCGGGCGACAGGAGCGAACACCTCATTGTAATCAATACCCTCTTGCTGATTAAAACCTTTAACAACCCGCCTCGCCTTATTTCTTATGATAATCCCCTTATCATCTCTCTTGCACTTGAACACCCATTTTGTGCCTATAGCATGCACATTCTTTGGTTTTTCAACCAAAGTCCAAACTTCCATTTTTTCGAACTGAGCCAACTCTTCTTGCATGGCTTCGACCCACGAGCTGTCCTTTTAAGCCATTTGATAATTCTTTGGTTCAATCTGGCTTATAAAGCAGGAGTACAAACATTCGTTCAGTATACCCGTTTCCTTAATGCTTGTATAAACACAGGTGTGCTCATTCAAGCTTTTTCTGGTTTGTACACCGGTGGACACATCACCTAGAATATTCTCCAAAGGGTGATCTCTGTGTATTCTCGTGGTCGGAACAGAACCGACATGCAAATTATCTTCCAAATTTGAAGAGATCTCACCAATGGTTGTTTCTGGCTGAGAGTGAAAAGGATTAATAAATTCATCTTCAGTCGAGGCAGTAGGGGTACCGATAGTGTTTGATGTGGAAGGTTGAGATTTCTCAATCAGCTGTCGTTGCAATAGATTCTCTTCCTCATCAAGTATCATCTTCGTCACAGCTCTTTCGTCTTCTTCAGATATTTCCAAATCAGGTACGTTAAACGACTTAAAAAGCTTAACATAGTCGAAAAGCTCAGCAGGTCCATTGCTTGGTTTTGGCGATTGGTAACTAGTAATGTCGGTGTTACAAACCACCTCCACCTTGCAAGTCGACGTATTGAAGACCCGTCTGTTGGGAGTCCCAACAACATAACCGACTAGGATTCCCTCATCGGCTACTTCACCAAATTTCGAATTAGTCTTCAGAATCGAACAAGGAGACCCGAATGGTTCAAGACCGCACAAGTTGGGCTTCCTTCCATGCATAAGCTCGTAACATGTTTTTCCAAGTCTCTTAACGGTTAACACCCTATTCAGAACATAGCAGGCTGTAGCAACTGCTTCAGCCCAGAACATCACAGGAAGCTTCGAGTCTGCCAGCATAGTTCTGGCTCCTTCAATTAACGTTCGGTTCTTCCTTTCAGCCACTCCATTCTGTTGCGGAGTATACGGAGCGCTGTATTGATGTTCAATTCCTTTCTGAAGACAGAAGATTTCCATTTCAAAGTTCTTGAACTCTGTCCCATTGTCACTTCTGATGTATTTAACTGATTTACTCATGACGTTCTCAACCTTAGTAATTAGATTCTTCACCATTTGAGCCGTCTCATCTTTAGATTTCAGAAAATATACCCACGAATATCGCGAGTAGTCATCAGTGATCACCAAGCAGTAAGAAGTACCTCCTAGACTTTTTACATTCACGGGACCGAAGAGATCCATATGAAGTAGTTCTAGAGTACCGGTAATTGAATTGATCTTCTTGGTGAGATGGGATTTCTTGTGTTGTTTTCCCTTCTTGCATGCTATGCATTTGTCTTCAAAGTTAAAACTTTTTAAGGGAACGCCCATCACAAGCCCATTCTTGACAATGAAGTTCATCTTCCGAAGATGAATGTGTCCCATTCTCCTGTGCCATAATTCTGATTCTGATTCGCTTGCTTTTGTCATTAAACAAGATTCTCCGGTGGCCATTTCAGTAGACCTCATATCCATCACATATGTATTTGTTTCACGTGGAGCTTTCATAACTATCCATTCGTCTGGTATCTAAAAACCAGGCTTTAATACGATCGCTTCGTTCTTCGTGAAATGGACAGTGTAATCTTTATCACAAATCTGCGACACACTCAGCAGATTGTGCTTTAATTCCTCCACAAAATTCACATTCTCAAGTGTCATCCTTCCATTTGACACTGTTCCTCTACCAGTAATCCTTCCTCCGCTTTCACCAGCAAAACTAACTCTCGCTCCCTGAACAGGTTTTAAGTCGTGCAACAAGTGTTTGTTGCCCGTCATGTGCCGGGAACAGCCGCTATCTACAATCCAAAGATTGTTGGCAGCCCTGTTCAACTGTTCCTGCACAATAAAACAAAGAATTAGAATCTTGGGACCCAAGACCAATTGGTCTTGGATCGATACGTCCCGTACCCTGGCTTTCTCAAGTTAGCATCAGGATAATTCCTGTAAGTCCTGTTAGGAAATCTCCTTGCAGATGGAGTGTAATGCCTTCCAAACCTATGTGAATTGAAAGTGTTATATCTTGTGGTTTGGTTGAAAAGCTGAGGTTTGTTTTTATGAAAACTTGAAGTAGTTACATTTTGGCATTTTGAAAAGTTTTCATTTTTTGCAGTATCAAAATGATGCTTATGCTCAGTTTTATTTGGCTTCACGCCTCTGAATCTCGGCTTCAGAGGGCAATCTGCAACTAGATGTCCTAATTTGTTACATCTAAAGCAACACCTACTCTCTATTTTCTTGTCGAATGTTGTTTTGGATGTAGAGGCAGTGTTACCAGCCGTTCGTCTCACATAAGGTGGGACGTACGGGTTAAGTGGAGTACTCTTTTTAGAGGTTTTATTTTTATCTCCACTAGTGGGTATTACTACCTTCTCTTTCGTCTTACCTGATTCGGACAACTTATCCGAATCCAATGAGACTGGACTCGAAACAGAAATACTAGAAACAGGCGAACTCGTTTCGCCACAGCTAACACTTGGTTCTACACTTGTAATCTTGATTGGAGTTGTCTGAGGAACTTCAAAATCAACAGATTTCTGAACACTCGGATTATAAGTATAGTTGTGGTTAAAAGGTGGTGGAACCTCGTGATAACCAATTCCTCCCCTCTTCGCAGAGGTACCTTGATCACTAACGAGGTGATCAAGAATTACCGAGGAATTCCTGAACTGCTCAAGTTTGCGATTCAGTTCCACCACTTTCACCTGGTAGTCAGCAATCTGTTTTTCCCCATCAGCAATCAATTTAGTATTTTCCTCTAAAACTACATAACTAAGATCAATTATTTCGATTTTCTCAGCAAGTTTTGTTTTTAAGCTTTGAATGTCTTTTTCACATGCTTTTATTTTGATTTTATAACTGTTTTCTCTTGCTTTCGTAAAATGGTGATCTTCTTTAATTGTTTTAAAATCAGCATCTAAACGGACGTACTGATCAGTTATCGTTGTAAGTTGCTCAGACAAATTCTCACAACTAGTACAAATATTCTTAGTACTTACCTCGGAGCGATTATCCTTGTCATCTGCCATGAAAGCGGTTTCTTCTTCAGTAGCTTTCTCATTTCCATCAACCTCCTCACATTCTTCAACCTCAGTCTCAGCCATGTTCGCCTGCTCACCAGATTCATTTGAATGCAGGTTCCAGTTGTATTCACCTGCTTCTCTGGTCAACATGGCATTAATCTCTCTATTAACTCCAGAGTGTTGTGTAGGCCGACCTTGTCCACGTTCCACTCTTTCATTTCTGCATTCTTTGGCAAAGTGCCCGTATTGCTGACAATTATAGCACCTTACCTTAGATTTGTCGAATCCAGGCTTACCACCAACAAACTTTCTCCCAGTTTTCTTCATAAACCGTTTTACTCGCCTCACAATCATTGCCATTTGCCATTGCAAATCCATCTCCTCCAGATCATCAGCATCGATCTGGTCATAATCCTCATCCAGGACAGCAGGGTCCACAATCTTCCCCTGGATGTAGTTTTCGTAGGAAGCAATAAATGATGCATAGACTGCAAACTGCTCTTCAGCAGATTTTACACTCATAGGCATCTTGGAATAATTATTGCTTGAGGCATTTGCAGAGAAACCACTTGTGGATGCTTGAGGCTTTGAAGTACTTGATCCTCCAGCAACGAAACAGACATCACCGTTCAAGTTTACAGAAACGTTTCCTTCATGAGAAGAGTCAGAACCTGACTCCCCTTTTGAGTAATAAGCAGCTGATTCAGGCCTCGAACTTGAGCCTGAGTTAACTTTTGCACCATACATACCAGGGTCTTGTATCTGATCTGTTGGTGTTTCTTTTCGAACCATATTAAGCTCATAAGTTCTGAGCTTGTTTACTGCCGTTTCCAAATCATAATTAGGAAAGTCTCTGTCTTCCCTCATAAGAACGGTGTACATTTCCCACTTCGGTGGGAGAGCATCGAGAAGCTTTTCAACGATCTCTTCTTCTCGGTAAGCAATCGAATAATTGTTAAGCTCTGTCATTAGATGATAGTATCTGGTGATAATATCATCCAGTGATTCATTCTTCAAATATTTGAAAACGGAGAACTGGGTCTTTAAAAGTTTGATCTTTGATGCACGGATACCCACGTTCCCCTCGAATCTATTTTCAAGAGCATCCCAAAGCTCTCTCGCAGAAGTGTACTTTCGGAACGTATGGAGAACCTCTTGAGGAAGTGCCATTGTTATAGCAGCATGGGCCTTGCTCTCGGCCTCATACATTCTCTTTTCTTCGTCCTCCATTTTGCTATACTTCTTAACCACATCACGACCTTCGTATTGCATAATTGGAGGGATATATCCATCCTGGATGCACACCCACATTTTTGCATCATGATATTTAATGTATTGGATGAATCTGTCCTTCCATGCCACGAAGTCAGTTCCTTTCATCAACCTCGGGGCCTTAGTGGCTGACCCCGCTTCTACTTCCATCTTGACTAAATCGGAGATGTTAATTGACGACATCTTTGCGAAAACCCGAAAACCCGAAAATTAAAAAAAAATCTTCCAAACAGTACAGTAGGCGAAGTTAAGAATAACTTCGCTTGAAAGTTAACTTCGCTGGAAAGTGTAACTTCGCTGGGCCTTAAATTCGCTTGACTGGGCGAAGTTAAGAATAACTTCGCTTAGGATGAGCGAACTTAGGAGGTAAGCGAACTTGGGAGGTAAGCGAAGTTGAGGATAACTTCGCTTAGGCGAACTTAGGAGGTAGGCGAAGTTGTGGTTAACTTCGCTTAATCCTTATATCTTCGCCGAAACCCTACTTCCAGTGACGGCAACTTCGCCTGAAGAACGGTAACTTCGCCCGATGAACAACAACATTGTCGATTAAATTAGTAAGATCCTCTTGATCGAATGATATTTATGTATTAAACATGTCTTCTAAGGCGTCAACTTCTGTGGAAACGTGTTTCGTTTCTATAGTAACTGAAAAAGACATGATTCTCTGGTACAGAAGAATGGGACATATTCATGTTAGGAAGATGAATTATTTAATAGCAAATAACTTGGTCGAAGGTGTTTCCTTAAAATATTTTAAATTACCTGACCACTGTGTTGCCTGCAAGAAAGGCAAACAGAAGAAAAAGTCACATTCACCTAAGTTAATGAACTCCATTGATACTCCTCTTGAACGACTTCATATGGATCTTTTTGGTCCTGTGAATCGTGCTAGTATCGCTGGAGATTGGTATTGTATTGTATTGTATTGTAGTTACCGATGCTTATTCAAGATATTCATGGGTCTTATTTATGAGTTCAAAAGATCAAACACCCATTCTAGTTCAAAGCTTAATCACTAAGATCGAATCACTAAACAAACTAAAAGTGAGACGTATTCGAAGTGATAATGGTACGGAGTTTAGAAACAACGTTTTGGATTTCTTTTGTGTTCAAAAGGGAATTCATCGAGAATATAGTGCTCCTTATGTACCCCAACAGAATGGTGTTGCTGAAAGGAATAACAAAACTTTGATTGAAGCAGCTAGAACTATGCTTGCAGATTCTAAGCTTCATGTCCAATTTTGGAACGAGGCTGTGAATACTGCATGCTATAGGATTAATCGGGTTCTGATAGTTAAGAGACTCCAAAAGACGAGTTATGAGCTCTTGAACAAACGAAAACCTAATTTAAAGTACTTGGAACCATTTGGGTGTCCTTGTACTATGTTGAAAAGAGATGTGGGTAAATTTGAAGAGAAAGGCTATTGAAGGATACTTCTTAGGTTACGCATCACCTAAAAAGAGAGTATTTAACTTTAACTCGGGTTGTGTAGAGGAATGGTATCATGTTGACTGTCAACGGTACAACACTCCTTCCCAAGGTCAAGGTCCTGATTGGATGTTTGATTACGAGAGTTTGTTCAATTCTTTCACTCGAATGGAAGATCAACCTGATGAAGATTTGGTTCGTGCGTATTTGGAAGATCAATTCTCACTTCCAAGATCTTCTAGGTCTGTTTATGTTGATGCTTCACAAGATGATCTTCCTGATACATCGGATGTGATTTCGATCTCGTCTGATGATGGTCATTTTGTTGATTCTTCCTCCGCTCCATTCCCTGAAACACATGAGATTGGTGAATCTTCTCATGATGCTGAGGAGAATCTTACTAATTTAACCGACAATGTTGTTGTTCCTGAGAATCCCACTCTTCGGATTCATAATTATCATCCAAAGGAAAACATCATTGGGGAACTTGATGTGGTGTGAAAACGCATCATCAAGTTTCTTCTTCAAGTGAAAATAATGTATTGTGTGCTTATGCGGATCTACATTCCTCTGGAATCGTTAATTTTGCTAAATACACTTGCTTTCTATCCCAGGTAGAGCCTACGACGACTCATATGGCACTTGAAGATCCTTCTTGGGTGGAGGCAATGTAAGAGGAATTGCAATAGTTTAACCAACTGGGTGTATGGGATCTTATCGATAAACCTGCTAGAGTCAAGAAGCCTATTCCGACTAAGTGGGTATTTAAATGTAAAAAGGACGATCGTGGTGTGATCGTAAGAAACAAACACGGCTAGTGGTGCAAGGTTTCCATCAGCAAGAGGGTATAGACTACACTGAGGTATATTCTCCGGTTGCAAGATTGGAAGCTATACGAATTTTTATGGCTTATGCGGCTTACAAGAATATAGAAGTCTATCAAATGGATGTGAAAAGTGATTTTCTCAATGGTAAATTACACGAGGAAGTGTTTCTTTTACAGCCTCCTGGCTTTGAAGATCATAATTATCCGGAACGAGTTTACCACTTAAACAAGGCCTTGTATGGTCTACATCAAGCTCCGAGAGCTTGGTATGGCACATTTGCCGACCATCTTACTGATAATGGCTTCAAGCGAGGGACTGTCGACTGCATTTTATTTTATAAGAATATTTGTGATGATCTTCTCCTCGTTAAGATATATGTCGATGTCATTATCTTTGGGTCAACTAACGACAAGTTATGTAAGGAATTTGAGAAGTCAATGCAAAAAAAGTTCGAGATGAGCTCGATGGGAAAGATGAACTTCTTTTTAGGGTTGAAAGTTCACCAATCCGTGAAAGGAATCTTTATTCACTAGATCAAATATGCGAACGATGTCTTGAGCCGATTCAAGATATCTGCCAGAAAAATCCCTTCAACTCCTCTCCCTGGAGGTAATAATTTTTCATCGGATGAATTGGAGGACACCGTCGATCCTACCCTCTATCGAGCTATGATTGGATCTTTGATGTATCTTACTGCTTCTAGACTTGGCATAGTGTTTGTAGTTCGTTTATGTGTACCAAGCTAGTACCCGAGTGACTCACCTGGCAACGGTCAAGCGTATTCTTCAATATCTGAGGGACAATCCTGACATCGGGTTATGGTACCTCAAGGACGATAACTTTGAACTTACCGTCTTTTCTGATCAGACTACGGAGGATGCAAGATTAATTTCAAATCGACTACAGCAGGGTGTCAATTCTTAGGAAGCCGACTTGTTTCCTGGCATTGTAAGAAGAAGACGACGGTCTCCACTTCAACCACTAAGGCAGAATATGTTGCAGCCTCGAGTTTGTGTTCCCAGGTTTTATGGATCCAACAACATCTACGCGACTACGGTTTTAAGTTTCTTACTACTCCAATTTTAATTCACAACTCTGCTGCCATTAGCATCACCAAAAATCCCGTACAACACTCTAAAACGAAACTTATCGAAATTCGATATCATTTCATTCGGGATTGTGTTGAAAAGAAATTATTCGATCTTGAGAAAGTACATACCGATTTTCAAAAAGCCGATCTATTTACGAAAGCATTTGACAAAACTCGATTTAACTTTTTGTTTGGTTTAAATGGATTAAAAACCCTTGCTGATGTTCTGAAACAAGGTTAATTATCTTTCTTTTCGGTTTATTTTTCTTTTACTTTTCTTTCTTTTTATGTTTTGGGTTTTGGGGGTGAAAAATTAGATAATACAAAAATATTGTGCTTTTCGTTGGTATAGATAAAAACCAAAAACATTTGAAAAATCTGAAAAAGACAAAAATATTGTGTTTTCTTGTTTTAAAATATTTTGAAAATCCAAAAACAATTTAAAAGTTTTAAAAATAAATAAAATATTGTGTTTTCAGTTTGTATAGTAAAATCCGAAAAACCAAAAAGACTGTGAAGTTTTATTATGTTTTATAAGAAAATTGAAAAGGACAAAAAGATTGTGTTTTTATGTATGTACAGAGAAAATTCAAAAAGATTTTTTCATAGGTTCGTTGAAAAATTATGTCAATTACATACATTTGAAGGACATATAGGTGTATATGTTTGGTCCTAATGTTTACTTGTAAACGTTTATGATAGCCATTTACTTGATAATGGAAAGTAATTGGTGCGATTGTTATGCGTATTACTTCATTCTCTCGCTGAAAATTATGTCAGTTATTTAAGTTTTTGGAACTTGCTTGCATGTTTTGGTCCTGTTATCTACTTGTAGATTGATAGGATAGCCATTAATCTATGAACTTAAAGTAACTGGGGCAATTGAATTTATTTTTATGCATCTAAAAAATTTTGAGTTTTGAAGCAAAAAGAGAAAATGATAGTACATTGATCATTTGACCCTATATCCATCAAGAAATAAGCTTAAATACTGAATGCTTAACTGCATTGGTGCATTGATAGGTCTTAAACAAGCTGTTAGAGTAAACTATGTTATATAAATACAAAGATATGCCAAATTGAAAGAGATGTTAGTCTCTAACAAAAATCTCAGTAATGATGGAAGAAATGTAATAGCCTGTTATACTCAAGGCTTATATTTTTTTGATCACCAAAAATAAAATAAAGCAAATAACAAGCATTGAGGTTCTGGACACTGTGAGTTTTTATGCGGCTTAATCATCTGGGTATTCATATGCATGAATATTTTTTTCGCTTTTAGAGCAAACCCAAAGTCATTAATCTTGACCACTGCTGTACATCGTACAAATTTAAATTACTGACTTGATCAAAATCCGCTGTTATTCATACATTTGTTCCTCCCTTGTGCGCGTCTCAATACAAGTAAGAAACGGACCCCAGGGGGATATAGTGTATGTAAGCCAACAGATGGACTCGTTCATACTCATGGTAAAGGAAAATAAATGCATTGCTCACAAATTTCTATAAATTCAAATTTTGATCAACATTATAATAGTTTAAGTCAACTTGGGGTGATATGGTAAGAATCAAGTTAAGCTTGAACCGAGATTAGAGACTTGTAGTTTCTGATATTCTGTGATCTAATTGAACATTTAATCATATCACATAAACGCTTGAAAGTTTGTTACAATATTTAAGTGGACAACAATATCAATGACCGACTTAACTCCAGTCATAATATCGCTGGAATATAAAACTGTGATGGAAGGGCAATTTGGTCAATATGATTCTCTGCTTGAACTCACCAAAAATACAAGAATATGTACTGGTTTTGAAAACTTATACAAAAACACAAAAATATTTTTCTGTTTATGTTTTATTTTCGGATAATTTTCTTGTAAATATCTTTCATCAAAAATTCAAAATACCAAATATTTTACCTTTTCTTTTACATATTATTTAATCTTCGAGATAGGGGATTTCTTTGATTTATTTATAACAATTTGTATCAATAAACAATTATTCTTTTATTTAATTAATTTTGTTATTTAATTATTTAATTTAAAATTACATCATTGTAATTCGTTATTGATGTATAACGAATTAAGGTCATTCATAACAAATTGCATATTAATTCGTTAACTTATTTCGCTTCCTCCACTTTGTAACGAAAGACCTCTAGTTCGTTATATTTAATTTAACGAATTAAACACGAATTACTACTTATTCGTTATTGTTTCGTCTTACACTTTAACGAATTGAGTTTAATTCGTTATGCCACGTATGCATTTAAGATAACGAATCATCTGATTCGTTAGTTCAAATTTAAACGAATCTGATGACTCATCGCATTGAAGATTGTGCCGAGTCAGTGTATATAGGGATATGTGAAGCCCTTTCGTCTTCACTATTCATATTTCTTCTTCCTTAAGTAACGAACCTCTGGAAAAATTTTCCAAAATTTCAGACCTTCATTACTTTTTGTTTTAATTATAAATTTCGAATCGTAAGGAAAAGATGATCACATCGTGATGTTTTTCGTCAAATCATATGAACATTTTGAGGGTTAATTTGTTGATTTTGTTATCGGTTTTTTAAGTTATTTATAAACCTTAATTTACCTATTGTGTATCATGTTTTGATGGGAATGTACAATACGATTCAGTTCGCGATGTGATTTCGAGATCCTTGTGGTCATTTGTTTGGATTTATATCGTTGATTATATGCGTATTGAATTCAGAATTGTGATTTTTGACTTTTTCATGTTCTTGGTAATTTTGACTTGGACCTGATTAGTCAAACATTAAGCTAATTCATGGCCATTCGTTAGGTTGTGACGAATTGGAACCGATTCGTGTCCAATTCGTTACACAGATTTAACGAATCAAAATAGTTATCATAATTTATAACGAATCAGATTTTAATTCGTTATTTATAAAGAACTAAGCTTTAATTCGTTGTTCTCTCTCTCCTGATTCGTTAAGATCTTATTCGTCTTATTTACTTGATAACGAAGTAGCCGATTCGTCATAACGAATCACAAGTTCGTTATAACGAATCAGCTTATTTAACGAATGACATTTTAAAATTATTATAAAATTAATAGTTTATAAATTAGCATAATTTTATAATTTTATTATTAGTTCACTAATTCTTGGACCTCTTTTATTATCAGTTATGGCCGAAAATATGGTTCAGGATCCTTCCGCTGCTGAGCCACAACAACAATAACAACAACAAGAAGATATACCGATCCTTCCGTATGACAAAAGACATATTATTTGTGCCTTTGTTGGTACAAATTTTGCTGATGAGAACATCTTTGGAGAGATGTTGGCGTTCATTCGTCGCTCATGTATCAACTATGCCGTTACAGCAAATCCAGACGTTTGTTTCAGCAACGTCCGTCAGTTCTGGAACACTGCTTGATACATGGAGACTAAGAACCACATTGCTTCTGAAGTGAATACGAGATTAGTTGTGATATCAACTGAGACTGTTCGAAGGGTGTTGAGGTTCACTGATACTATTGATGACCCGGGTGATTATCACAAAGAGCTAATTCGTGGGTTATTTGGTTGATTATTTTATTCTGGTGATCTTGAGGTGTCCATGTATAACAAGGCGTACTTGTGTCCTACATACAAGTACTTACTACATGTTCTCATACACTGCCTTGGTAGACGGAAAGGAGGTTTTGACGAATGCCGAATCATGCTTCAATTGGCTTTCGTTGCGTTAATTCTGAATAAACCTTTCAATTTCTCGGAGATTATCAAAGAGAATTATATTGTCATGAAACGCCGCACAAAATTCTTAATGTGTCCTTGTTTTATTCAACTATTTGTTCAGGATGCCATTCGTGATTTGGTGGTTGATCCAACATTACTCGAGGATAAATTACCGTTGGATCACATGAAGGCAGATACAATGAGGAGGATGAAGCAGTATCGTCAAGATCCTCCTCCAAGATTCAAATGTTTGATTGGTCACGTATCCAATCCTGATTATGTATGTCCTTCTAATGGTCGCTGGATCCATGATGACTCAGATTCTGAGCATGAAGAAGGTGAAGGTGGGAACAATGGTGATGACGGTGATGATAATGATGGTGATGATGGTGGTGATCCAGCTCAACAGCAACCTATTGAGGTTGACGCAGCTGTTGTTGAAGCTGTTCAACGTAAGAGGAAAGGGAAAAAGATTTCTGATGAAGGGTCCTTGAAGCGTTGAGTGACTGTTGGAGTTGGTATTTCTTTTGGAGTCCAGCCTCCAAGGTCGTCAGTTATTCAACGACCAGCAGTGCCACTTACTACTAGCACCCCGGAACTCACCTTGACGACCACACTCACTTCTGATCCTAGGCTTGGCATGATCTCACAGTCTATTCTATCCACATTGCCAAGGCCTACGACTACTACATATGTGGTTTCACCAACACCGAAGATGATTCCTCCACCGCCTATGGATATTTCTTTTATGAGGCTCAATCGACCTCAGGGTCCTGTTCAGCCAATTTCTCCCTCGTTTCATGCCATGACACATGATCAATAGACGAATATGCTCTTGAGCTTAGTTCATCTTTATGAAAATCAGATGGTTTTTGATCGTCTGAATCAAGAGCCTATGATGGACAACCAAAATAAGCTGTTGAGTTATGTCTTTTTCTGCCAAAAAGAGACCAAAGCCCTTCGTGAGATTGTTACGTCTTAGGGGGTGAAGTTAAAACAACAAGAAGACATGATTCCGCAGTTTACATGCAAAGATGATGCGCTCAAGAAACTCAAAAACAATGATGAAGATCCTGATGAGTCAGGTGCTAGGGGTGAGACGAAACAAACTCACGACTTGTCCTCTGGTGCAGGTACTAGTGCTGCTGCTGGTGATTCGGGTAAACAGTTGGTTGTTTATCATGACTCGGAGAATGTTAAACCCATTGAGTTGATAAATGCCAATAATGTTATATTTATTAATGGGTCGGGGATGGTCAGAGGCATTGTGAATGCTGATGAAATAGAAGGGGGACAGTTTGTTGAGTGGTCCTTAACACGAGAGCAGATTTCTATCCTGCTGGGTCTAAATAATGATGAACTAACCGTGTTAGAGGCTGAGAACAATGTGGAGGTCGAGAATGATGAAGAGTTCTTGAATGAACCGACTATTCAGATGAACACGTCTTTCATTTATGAAGACGAGGAAGTTGAGATTGAATTTATAACGGCTGAGGAATACCCTGACTTATTTCAACACTCTAATGTTGATCAGGGTGCTCTGATATTTAATGAAGAAACTATTAAAGCAGCCAAAGATCATTTGCAGAAGGTATCAAAGGGCAAAAGTGTTGATACAAGATTCGATTTGAAGACTAATCCGTCTGTTGAGGATATAAGACTGGTTTGCTTACAGAGATAAGAGAGCTAGTAAGATTATCGAGGCATACATATACGTTGATCAAGAGTTGAAAGTGGAAGCCATTGCACGTGCCAAAGCCAATCAGATGACTTCTTTCAAGGACGTGTCAAAAGTTCGAGGTGATATTATTTCATGACTTTTCGATTCTGAGTTAAAAGTTTGTATCATTAAATGGGAGAACGGCGTTCAATATTATGAAAAGATTACTGACGTTCTCTCATTACCAAGATGGGATGTACGGACTCTTGCGTACCGTCCTTTTATTAATCGTGGGGGAAATAGTCAAGCAGAATGGTTCCATCAGCATTTTCTTTTCAAGGTCAATCACGGTTTTAAATTCTTTAATCCGCAGATCCCAATTCGTAAGCGTATCGATGAGATAGATCCAAGAACGGGCTGGAGAAAGCTGGTGCTTAAAGTTAAACCGCCAAACGATGAAGCGTGTACCAATCAAGACGCTGAATCAACACATGTATTTATCTTTCAACGGCTGGTATTATGACAATCGAACTTGTGAGGCCGTTATTGTTCTGAGTAAGGGTTTAAAGACCGAGCTGATTAAGATCATTGATCCAATGTGGCTCGTGAACTTGACAGAGACCGATAATGATGTGCTGTTCAAGAATAAGATATTAATAGAGCGTCGTGAAGACTATAACCGAGCAATGCAATTTCAACGTGTTGTTCGTGTGTGTCATGAGCATGGGATTCACAGCTGCAGAGACTGACAGACAAAGAGCTTCAAATAACTTAAAGACAAAGAGCTAAAGACGAAGGGGTGTCTGTTAGTGCACGGTTTTGCGTCTCGAGTCTTTGTATTTGTCTTTTGTATTAATTAATGAAAGAAATATTACTATATTAAGTTAGTTCGTTAAGATAGTCTAGTTCGTTAAGGATGTTTAACGAACTAGACATTTAAGTTAAGTTCCCTCATAATTCGTTAAGGATGTTTAACGAATTAGGGCAGTTTGTTAATGTTTATTTATATGAATTGTAATGTAAAGAAGTGGAAGGCTTGTTCGTTACGGAATGTGTAACGAACTAGCCCCATATTCTATATAGAGGTAAACAACTCTGTTAATTTAAGTTTGGAGATTAACATATTGAATTGCTGTCCATTCTCTCTCTCGATCAAAGCTTCCTTTATCTAACGTATTACTATTATATATACACATATCTACACCTAATATAACATATAATTAAGAGTAATCTACGAACTAGATCCTATTAATCGTATTTGGATCTTAGATCTGAGATTTGAGGTTTTATCATAATTGTATATCATATCAGCGAATAGATACTTAAGTGTATCGAGATCGTAATCAATCTGATAATGGTTTCTCAACTGGTATCAGAGCAAATTGTTGCTTATGATACATCAAATTGTTGCGGAATTCAGATATGAGACATTTTCTTCGTGATCTTCAAGTTTTGGTCACGATTTGGTCAAAATTTGAATGATTCAGTGGATGTTTAACGTAACTGAAGGTTAATCGTGTTCTAGATTAGAACAGAACCTTCGTAATCTATTTTGATGAATCAATTTGCATATTTGGTCAATCTGCCATTAATGAACATGCTTAATGTTTGATCTGATTTGGTAATAATTCAGAATGATTTTGATGAAATTGATGTTTGAATCATGATTGTAATGTATCTTTGAAGTTTCATTGAAGATCTAGAATAATAATTTAAGGATCTGATTAAGATTTGAATTTTCCGGTGAGATAACCGTTTTTTTCCGGCCACTGTAACCATTTTTTCTGGCGAAATTGTTATTCAGGGGCTCCCATAAATGTTCCAACGGTTCATTCTTTAGTAACTGTGCTCATTCGCTATGAGTTCTTAACGTATGAAGGACATTCATTAACGGGTCTAACGAATGTGGATTGTTTAACGTGTGAGACCTCAGTCGTGTATCTGGTCTAACGAGTGAGGGTGTTTAACGTATGAAGAATAACGAAAGTGATCTTACTCTATCAAATGTAACAAATGAGGAAAAGGTTATCGTATGTGGATACTGTTTTTAATGAATGAGAGACTGGTTAATGAATGTGACCAGGTTAACATATGTGGATAACGAATGAAACCTTATTAGTTCTTTGTTAACTTAAAAAAATGTTAACGAACGAAAATGTAATAAAACGTTTATTTTAGCCAAGATCTACGATATACGAGATGGATACGTTAAAGGATGAATACATTAGATACGTTAAGTTCTTCTGGAGAGAGTCCGGCATGGTAACGTTACATTAATATGTTAAGCACATATCTCTTTATTCGTGTGAATAGGATCTGCCTAAATATAGGCACATACCAATTCGTTAGAGATGATAATGAATGGGGTGATCCCTTTAACGAATGAGCTCTAATTCGCTAAATCCCATAATAAATGATCTCTTACTTTAACAAATGAGCCTCATGCGCTAAGCATCCTTAGCATATGAGCTCATACCTTAACGAATAGGCCAACTAGTCTAACGAATGAGCCACATTCTCTATACAATTCATAGTTAATGAGCCATATTACAATTACTGTAAGACTATCCTATTCGATCAATTAAGGACAAAATCTCAAGGCTCGTCATTCCAAATCGATTGCTATATCGTAATCGATTGATTAGCCATCTAATTCCATCGTCGATCTCTATCAACAAGGCTCTGCCATCACCACTCGTCGAATTCATTGTTCATTACTGATCTCCATGAACCACACCGAACCACATGTCATAATAGTATCAACGCTCTCTGCGCTCTCCATGTTCTGTAAAACCATAGGTTTCATCATCTTCAATTACTTCACCATTCGCGGGAGTAATCTTTGTTTTTTGACCACTTCTGCTGCCGAAACTCAGAAGTCGTCCATGTACCAAACCAAGCCACTCGATTCAAAACCAAGCCAATTTCAAGCATAAAGATGTCTCTTGTTTCTTTAAATTGAGTTCTCTTGATTTGGTTCGCTTTCAAACCAAACCAAGTATGCGCAATCCTGCTTTCGGTTCGGCTCGGTTCGTGAACTGCTGTAACATATAGCAACATTACAAATATCCAAAGGCATAACCTTTTGTATATGCTTTAAAGTTGAATAACTATAGGCATACTTTTTGCACATTTGAGCCTTATGAGGCCAATAGTGTGAAAAAAACGATTATTTAAAAGTATTAGGAAAGAGTTATAGTTCTATGTGTACTTGGGTGACTTTTAGGGTGAATATGCGCACACGATTAATTTCAAGGTGAAGTATATACGTGTCTCGTTTCAAGGAGGTATATGTAAATTGAGAGCATAAAACGGATGGGTTGTATCTTTGTAATGGGTGAAAATGATATTTAGTGTAATATGTTTTAAATTGCATACTCAATATAACATTTTATATATTTTTTTAGTTTTACATTACACTGCGTGATGATCTTGAGTACCTCTATGGTAAACAGCTGTGAGTTTTGTGGTTCATGATACATTTTTTGAGTTATTGATTAATCTATAAATTGTGATATCTTATGTTGATATATGCTATAACTCTAGTTGTTTGGTGAGGAGGCGAAGGGGTTAAGATTTTATTTAGGATAAATGAAGCCTACATGGATGAAATATACCGACCGTATAAAAACATATGGTACATTAAACATTTTCATACTAAGATTTTAAACTTCCAGTAACAAAACTAATACATGTTATCATAGCATAAGGCAAACTTATACTTGATTGATGATCCTTTTGAGGATCCTAAGCCAAAAGATGAGATAATAAATTATAATTATAAATGATCACCGTAAGTTTATTTAGCATATTTTTTCCTTCTCTTAAATTGCCTTTCAACCTTGGATTAGACATGAATAACTTTATTTTTTTTTTATATTCGTCATGTTCAAAAAGAAGTATTTACTGCAAACATGTACAAACTGAGGCAACAGTTTAGATTTTTGCCAACAGAACTTTCTCACAAAAAGAAATATGAACTTGCTGAACGTGCTCACAAATAGGAAATAAAGCGGGTGTCCCGACAAAAGTTGGAAATTCGATTGTAACAACTGGAACATGCGCGGGTCAATCGTGAAGAAGGGGGTGCATGAAGAAACAGAGCAAAGAATGCAAAAATAATTACAAGACATTGTGAAAACTAGATAGTCCTGATACCTATTGTCGTTTAGTTATAGTATTTGTGTTTAAAACATATTAAAACCTGAGTTTAGGTTATTATATTGTGTTTGGTTTGTAAAGCAGGTTTATATTGGACTCTTTTCTACATATTTTAGTATTTTTTTAAATAAATTCTGAATATTTAAGGGTTCTTTTTAATTTTTCCGCATATTTTAGTTTTTTTTTTTTGAATATTTCTGCATATTTCAGATTTTTAAAATATTTTTTGATTTTTTTTTCAAAGTTTATTTTTTGTCGGAATTTCGTTGTAAATTGTAACATATAACTTGTTGGAAGTTTGTTGGAAATATATATAAACATTGGTTGGAAATTTGTTGGAATGTTGTAAATCAGAAAATTGTTTTTGTCAGAAAGTTGTTAGAAGTTTCTGACGGTTTACTTTGTAGCAATTTTGTAAGAAATAAATGTTTGAAAACATTTTTTCAGGCGTGTGTTTTTGCAACACAACTTTTATGTTGGAAAGTTTTTAGAAAATGAGATATCCAACAAATTTCCTGTGAAATCAGTCATAGAAAATGCCTTTTTTTCTAGTAATGTATAAAGCACATAATAACATAACTACTTGAAATTATAACCACTAAGCTACAAAGAGATTCCATCGAACACTTTTAACATCTTATTAGTCTGACAAATCGAAATGCTTTGAAAACTCATTCCTTCTTTCTTTACTTTAACTTGAAAAAAAGATTTTTTTGATGCACTCTAACTATGAGTTGAAGAATGTGTACTGGTTAGACCAAATTGAACAACAAATACATTTCATCAAACACCTTGTGAGCACAATAGAAGAAACAAAATAAAGCTATCATAAATGATTACTATGCAACAACATTGTTGAAAAAAACACACCTTGCAACAACGATGAAAAAACTGATATTAACCAAAATATGCAATTCAATACTCACATTTTGGAACATGTAATCCAGAAGACAACAAAAAAAACAACTAATACGGCTGAACATGCATGTTTTAATTTCATTAATTGATCCACTAACATACAAACATTGTCGTCTCTCTACACATGATGTACGTACTAACCGGTTCGAAAGAACAGTCGAAGAAGAAAAACATATGCATAGGCAAAATAAGTACATGGCGATGTAAACAGAGAAACACATGCAAACGGAAACAACGATTTTCATCAAAAGAATGATCCAGTGATGACTCAATACGCAAGAAAATTATTTCAAAAAGTAAATGACGCGTGCATAGGAATAAGGAAAAAATACAACGACAAAAGAAAAGGAACCCACAAAAAAAGACAAAAGAAAAGGAACCCTCAAGCAAAAGTCCAACTTGAGGAGAAAAACTACTACATAAATAAGTACTAGGTACAGATTTTTGCTACGGCAAAACCGGTAGTAAATATTGCTAGGAAGTACCTACATATTAGCAATGGATACATTTTGTTATGATTTAGCTACGTATATACCGTAGCAAAATCCTTAGCAAAGTTGAGAAAATAAGCATAATAAAAACGACATCATAAAATCGGTAACAAAATCTGTAGCCAAATCATGAAAATAAATATACAAAAAAGTTTAGTAAAATGCGTAGCAAACTTGAGAAAATGAAATTATTGAAAAAGTATTAAAATAATATTAATTTCAAAATCCAAAGCAAAATCAAGAAAAAAATTTCAAATCTAATTTAGAAAAATTCTTAGAAATTACGTAGCTAAATGGAGAAATCGATTATTTAAAAATTGCTGAAAAAATTCGTAGCAAAATCAAGAAACAATTATGTAAAAACTTATTTAATAATTTCGTAGCAAATCCATATCTAAATAAAATAATCAAATGTCTTAAAAATAGCTAAAATTAGTTACAGACTTAACTAAATAGCTATTTATTATGTTATTTTCTAAAGGAATATTGGATTTTAATAATCCCTATTGAATGGTATTGGCCGATAATAATCCCTATTTATTTTATCACCACCGGCGGTCCCAAATTCAAAAAATTTGGCCCCAATGGTCCCACGTTAAATATGACTTAACGGCTTTATAGTTTTTTCTGAATTTTAAACCAATGTTTTAGGGTTTTTGATCGTCAGGAGGATACGAGTCGATTGGTGTAAACTTTAGTTCGAAACAGCGCTTCAAAATGTCGAAACAATGCTTCAATTCGGGTGTTTAAACTTACAATTAACCAAAATCAAGTCGTTTGGATCATTATTTGGAACTAAGTTTTATATCATTCGACTCTTATCTTCCTTCCGATTAATAGCCCTAAAAAGTTAGGTTGAAATTCGGGAAAAAATATAACGTCGTTAAATCCTTTTTAACTAGGACCATTAGGGGCCAACTTTTTTGAATTTGGGACCGTCAGTGGCGATAAAATGAATAGGGATTATTATCGGCTAATATCATTCAATATGGATTATTAAAAATCCAATAGCTTTTTATTATATTATTTTCTACTATTAGTGTTATTCTCGCCTATAAGAAGAAACAAAGAGATACATAAAGAAAAAGGAAGAAAAATAAAGAAATTGTGCACCAGTCAGCAAAGCACGTCCCCGTGCCTCACTGACCACGCCCCCATGGTCATCTTTTCAAAAGAAGACAAAAACCGATAAGCAAAGCATGGGGTCATACCTCAGCAACCACAGCCCCGTGGTCACCTATCCTAGAAAAGACAAAATCTTATGAACAAAACATGTTGTGGTGCCTCACATAGCATGCCTCGTGGTCACCTTGCCTAGATGAGACAAAAATCAAGAAATTGGCAGCCAAAAAGTGAGGTTGTGCCCCATGTAACACGCCCACGTGCTTAGTCATCACAGCATAATCTGAAACACATTAAATGACATGCAAAATGTTCCACCGGCCATTCCCCACCAAGCATAGGGCCGTACCTGGCTGTCCAGGTAGCTCATTAAGTAGCTTACATGTCTTATTGCTTTGGGTTCGCTTGGAGAGGGTTTGGAAGTGATTATCACTTAAAAACACTCACTTTACATTTAAGTTGAAGATCGATCAAGTATTTTGAAGGTTTGGAAGCATCCATCATCATCTTAGAAGGAAGTATACATAATGAATTTGGTTAGGTTGTCGTAATTTAATCATGTATTTAACATCTTCATCTTCTTTGATGCTTATCATCATGCTCGTTATGATCTAAACTTTCATTTACTATCTAAATCTGTGATGAAGTTAATACAATTTGATTATCTTATCGGATATGTGATTTAGTTTTGGTGAAATAATGATTATTTTGTGATGATCATTTGATGAAACATGTTTTTCCACCTCAATCCATTAATTCAAGATTGATGATTAATATCTTTAAAACAAGCGTTTATAATCATTCATGGTTCACTCATATTCTTGGAGACTGGAAATGGTAAAAAGAAAATATTGACATTTTATCCGAAACATGCTTCCTTGTATTGGACTTTGAAAAAATAAGATACATGCTATGATCAATTTCTTTAGTTTTGGTAATTCTAAAATAAGATTATTTAGTAGGATTGATTAGCTTTTCATGCTAGTTAAAGAAATCACATGTTAAAGGAATATGCAATTATAATCTATTTAAATCAACCAAGGGGGATTGTATGAATAAACTATAGTTCCCTTAAAGTTGTTAGGGTTAGTGTTGGAGAAATTGAAGTTAATCTTAATCTTTATACTTCACTAAAACTACTTGCTTAATTAAATTGTCATTCTCGTGATAGACATAAAGTTACGCATTCTATTTTGTTTTATGTCACATGGTAATTCGTTTAGGTATTGGAGATTATTCTATCTTATATTCTTAAATAAAGTTTTTCACATATTCATAATATTTATCATCAAAAAAGAGTTAATCGGATTCTTGATTTAGATGGTGTAACATCCAAAAAATTTGGGTTCAAATTTGACAACATAGAAAAGATGAGGGACTCAAAATAATCCCAAAGATATATAATAGAAGAGGTTAAATAAGAAAATTGAGTTCATCCCACATTAGAAGAAAGAAGAAAGTGAAAGCACTTCACATGAGCATAAATAAGAAAGAGAAAGTTCCTCGCACATTGATAAATTATTAAACTTGTAACTTCTTTATGAGGAAAAGAATTCACAAAGTAATATTCTTATGTGATTAGACACACTCAATGGACTTAACGAGGCTGCGAAGCGCGCGCATTGACGATGAGCGCAATGTGGTGCTTTGATGGCGCACTTCGAACACTCGTATCGCCGCTAGCCGCGTGAGAGCCACCTTAATATTATTGGAAAGTAGAGGGACTAAATTTGAAAAATAAAAAAATCTTGTTCCTTCGCGCTACGCGACTGCCAAGGATTCAAACCTTAGCACTACAAAAAGGAGCTGGGATAAAACCGAGGTTTGGGCGGTGTCGCTCTACGTGAAGAACCAACCCATGATGCTTCGTGCTACGTACAAGGAGTGGCCATCACGGTTGCGTGACACGTGTGGACACGTGGCATTGTGTGTAAGACAACGTGGCAACCTGGAAATGACTCATCAAGTTTCGAAGGCAATTGTGCTACGCGAAATTCTAAACTCCCCTAGTACCAACTACTTTTTTATAGGGAAAATGTGTGGGTATTATTCTTTATTTCGGAATTTATTCTTTATTTCCCAAATATATTCGGGTTCTCTTTGTGAGTTCCACCTAACTTTCACCAACGAAATTTTGTCTTGTCGTAACTGTTTGGTTTTCTACATACTATTTCTACCAGTTCTTCCACAAAGTTTAGTTATCGTTTACTTGTACATATTCTAGTGGTACAATTGCCGTTTCGTCATTAAGACACTTTTTTAGGTTTGACATGTGTAAACATCGTGAATAATACTCAGATTCGAAGCCAGTTTCGGTCGATAAGCTACGAGACCAATTTTGCAAATAAATTCATAAGGTCCAATGTATCTTGGAGCTTATTTATCGGTCTTACCAAATATTATAACGCCTTTCCAAGGGGATAATTTAAGAAACCCTTTATCATCCACTTCAAAGGATAAATAGTTTTCTACGAACATCGGCATAAATCTTTTGTCGGTCTCGAGTGACCGTTGTTTATTTTTTAATCTTATATATTTTATCGGTTGTTTCCTGAATCAAATCAGATCTTGTAACTTGAGTGTCACCAACTTTCGTCCAACAAAGAGGTGATCCACATTTCCACCCATATAATACTTCATATGGCGCTGCATGTATACTACTATGATAGGTTGATAACTATTATTGTAAGAGAATTCAATAAGAGATAGGTGCTGATCCTAGTTCCCTTTAAAGTCTAATACACAAGCACGAAGCAAATCTTCTAACGTTTGGATGGTTCTTCCGGATTGGCTGTCTGTTTGAGGGTGATAGGTTGTGCTCAAGTCTATTCGGTTTCCCAAAGCTTCTTGCACAGCTTGCCAAAAATGAGAAGTAAAATGGTTATGTCGATATGAAATAATTGAAAGTGATTCACCGTGTCAAGATATAATTTCATTAAAAAAAATCCGTGTGAGTTTCTCGGTACTGTAGCTGTTACGGATCCGAAGGAAGTGAGCAGATTTGGTCACTTGGTCCATGATTTCCCAAATTGCATAATGTTCTCGGGAGGTTTTAGGAAGGTGTGTTACGAAGTCCATTGTAATTTGTTCGCACTTCCATTGGGGAATTTCAGTTTGTTGTAACATTCCTGAACTTTTTTATATTTAACCTTAACACAAGCACAAGTCACACATTACTAACATAGGTGGCTATATCTTTCTTCATACCAGACCATCAATAAAATTCTTTAACATCTTTATACATCTTGTCAATACTTGGGTGTATAGAATATTTGGATTTGTGCGCCTCATCCATAACTAATTCACTAATATTATGAAGAGTTGGAATCCATATTCAGCTTTTGAAGTAGAGTATCTCGTCAGATTTCTACTCAAAATTCCTCTCATTCCTGTGTAAGTTTTATTTTTCTAAGTGATCTAGTTTTAAGGCTTCCCCTTCGACGATATGAATTTGTTCAGTAAGACTCGGCTGGACAATCATTTCAAGTGCTCATACTCTCAAAGGTTTAATTCTATCCTTTTGGCTCAAGGCATCGGCAACCATATTGGCCTTGCCTGGATTGTATGAATTTCAAAATCATAGTCATTTAACGATTCAACCCATCTTCTTTTCCTCATGTTTAATTCTTTTTGATCAAATATATGTTGTAGACTTTTTTGGTCAGTGTAAATTGTACATTTGGTACCATACAAGTAGTGTCATCAGATTTTTAAGTGCAAAAATAACTACTCCTAGTTCCAGGTCATGAGTGGTATAATTCTTTACGTTCACTTTTAGTTGTTGGGAAGCATATGCTATTACCTTGCTTCTTTGTATCAATATGCATCCTAAACCTTTTCGAGATGCATAACAATAAACTACAAGGTCATCAGTCTCTTTTGGAAGACATAATATTGGACCTTGACACAACTTTTGTTTTAATAGTTGAAAGGACATTTCTTTTTCTTTTCCCCAGTCATATTTTCGGTCTTTATGAGTCAGGAGGGTTAAAGGTTGGGCAATATTGGAAAAGTTTTCAATGAAACGCCGATAATATCTTGCTAATCATAAAAATTGGTGGATTTCTTTCTGCGACTTAGATGCTTGCCAATTTTATTAGCTTTTATCTTACTGGGATCTACCTGAATTCCATGTTGGTCATGTGTCCTAAAAACTACACTTGCTGCCAAAATTCACACTTGGATAACTTTGCATACAGTTTCTCATGCCTTAACAACACCATAATTACCCCTAGGTGTTGCTCATGTTCCTCCTTGCTTTTCGAGTATACTAAAATGTCGTCAATGAATAGAATTACAATCTTATCAAGGTGGGGTTAGCAGACTTGGTTCATAAGATCCATAAATACTGTCGATGCACGGTTAACCCGAAATGCATAACCAATAATTCATAATGAACATATCGAGTCCGAATAGCTATTTTTGAAATATCTTCTTCCTTAACTTTCACTTGGTGATAATCAGGCCTAAGATCAATTTTTGAATAATATTTCTCTCCATGGCCGGAGTTGGTCAAACAAGTTGTCAATTCGAGGGAGAGGATACCTATTCTTAATAGTCACTTTGTTAAAATCCCGATAATCAATACATATTTGAAAGCTTCCATCCTTATTTTTCACAAACAAAACCGGTTCTCCCTGCGGTTAAAAGCTAGGACGTGTAAAATCCTTATCCAACAATTCTTGCAATTGACTAGACAAAATTTTCATTTCAGAAGGTGCAAGTCGGTAAGGTTCCTTAGCGATGGGAGCTTCTCCTGGTATTAGGTCAATACAAAATTCGACTTGTCGGCCTGTGATAATCCAGGCAATTCATCGGGAAAAACATTTGAATATTCTCGTACTATTGGAATGCCTCGTATATGCTTTTCATCGGGGTTTTTAATTGATACATTTTCCAAATATGCCACACATCCTTGGCGTAAATATTTAAATACCTTAAGATGAGATACGAGAGGCATCGCAGTACCAAATTTCTCTCCTTGTACCGTGATTATTTCATTGTCTGATAGGAAAATTCTAACAATTTTGTCCTTACAAAGGATTTATGCACTGTACTTAGATAGGTAGTTATACTAACTATTACATCAAAACTTCCTAATTCCACTAGGAGTAAATCAAAAAAGAATGGGAGGTCGTTTAGGATGAGGGGGCAATTTCGAACTATTTGGTTAACAATTATGGACTTAACGTTAGCAAGTTCTATTGTGTAAGGATCTATTAATTCACTAACCAGCATATTCCCCAAAGATAAAAAGTTAGCAGAGACAAAACTTCTTTCGGCACCCGTATCAAACAAAACTGAAGCATATTGATCAGAAACTAAAAGTGTACATGTCACTACATTGGGATCTTGTTGCGCTTTGCCCGTTCCGACCACAAAAGTGCACCCCAAGCTGGGTTGGAAGTCGATGCTTGGCCTTGATTATTTATTCTTACTACACCTGGGTTCAATATGGGGCAGTAACTCCTAAAGTGTGTCATACTACCACATTCATGACAAGTACATAGGTTCATTGTGGATGGAGTTTGTTGGTTGGCTTGCTATTGGGTTTGTTGGGGTCGAGATGGTTGCGGACGACAAGGTTTAGTTGTATGTGGTGGTCGGTTAACATTGTATGTGACGGTTCTACAATTGGGGGCATAGTGGCGATCTTCCACATTTTTAACACACAACTGGTCGTCATTCTTCTATGTTATGCAAATTACATTCCCCGCATTTCAGCAAAGACCTTTTAACAGATCTTGTTTCACGTCTGAACTGGCCATGGCTTAATTTTAGGTTATCGGATGCGCAAGTTTATTATGTTGTTTCCCCTGTACTCTAGTTCTATAATCAGTTCGTTTTCTCCCAGATGATTCCCCTGAAATTCTTAACACGCAACTTCTTGTGAGGCCGAATGTAACAATGCCGACTTGTGACACGACACTTTTCAAAGTTGGGTAGGCTACTGAATTAACTATACTTCTCACCGTTGGGTTTAATCCCCAAATGTAGCGTTCAATCCGTTTAGGGTCTACAGTAACTAGCCATGGAACAATTCGAGCCAACTCGTTAGCACGGTTGGTGTACCCAAAATGATGAGCGTTTCTCATTTCCAAATTTCAGAGTTTGTGTTCCAGTCTCTGGATTTCATTCCTTGCACAACAATGTTTCAATACGAGGGTCACGGTTAATAGCCTCTTGTCCCCGGGTTTGTACAATTGCATTCCACCACATTAAGGCATTATCTACAAATGTGCAAGCAGCATACTTAACTATACAGTCCAGTGGACAGTTGATGTTGGAATAATATTTATATGGTTTGTTTTTGGTTTTGGGCTTACATTGTAAACCGAGATCCACATGGATATCGGTGGGCTTTTGGGTAGTATTGGGATTTTGTATAGTTATTATATAAACTTTGTATCAAAGTCATTTTGTGGGCACATACGAGAGATAGAGACAAGAGAGAGGGAGATGAGTTGTAATCATTGTGCTTAAGAACCCGACGTTAATATACGTGTGCTTCGAAGCTTTATCATCGTGTTCTTATAGTGTTTATTTACTTTATATTGAATCCATTCGTTGTTACACTCCGCCTAACAACTAGTATACATAATATCACATTGAAAGATCCTCTCAAGGGACTTACAATTGGTATCAGAGCCTATAGACCTATACTAGGCTCGTTTTTAAGTGATATCATCGATTACGTATTGTGTTTTGGTAGATCATCTTATGAATATTTCTGGAAATAATCAACAAGGTGTTCTCCGTGTTCTTCGGGGTTGTTTGAGATTGTTTTGGAATAGATTTGACTTGATCTTTGGTGTAAATTCAAATCCCCTCATTCTCGGGATTTGATTTACTTTATTAGAATACCAAGTCAATATTTTGAGTGTTCTCGACATCCCCTAAACATTTTTGGTCAAAGTTTCATTGTTCTCAGGAAGATTTGGTCGTTCTTGGGTAACCCATATCGTTCTTGGCCAACAATCAGTGTTCTCGGTAGATTTTGGGAGTTCTCGGTCAATTTTCAAGTGTTCTCGGTTGACTTTCAGGGTTCTCATTCAATTTTAAGTGTCCTTGGTTGACTTTCAGAGTTCTCGGTCAATTTTAAGTGTTCTCGGTTGACCTTCTAAGTTCTCGGTCAAAGTTGCTGCTCTCCACTGTGACTTTTTATCTGGGCTTGTTCTATTGGGCCTTAATGTAACTGGTCCTATAATTAGCCTTCTTATATGGATCAGTACCTTGGGATTTTAATTAAAATAGACCAAGTAACTAATACTTCATTAGATGTTGCTTTGCATCAAGAATTGGACTCTATCATGGGCACTGCTACTTGTGTACCTTGTTTATTATCTCATGAGGGATTGCTCTTGAGTCTGAACCAGTTGATGTACAATCCTTGCAACGTCGAGTCTTTGAACTTGAACAAGACTCGGTGGTGAAGGATGTGCAAATCCAAGAGCTTGAAGCAAGTAATACTGAGAAAGATACAAAGATACAAGAGTTTCATGCTAACATGGGTGGCCTTACTACACTATACTTAGACCTCGAACAAAAGCTGATTCAGAAGTTTGGAGATGAATTTTAAAGTGGTGATGATTGTGGTGAGAAGACAACTGGTGACAATCAAGGTAGTGGTTCTAGTGTGCGTCTTCCAATATTGATGCTTCTGAGCCACTAGAACAATATCTTGCTACTCCTCCAAAAACAACTGAACAAATTGAGAGGATACAAAAAAGATTTTGATAATGAAGAACTCAAATCAAAATGTGGAGTCTTCCCATCACCCTGATAAATTCATTACTGAATTCGAAAAGGGAGTCTCTGATAAATATGGTGATCGATCAATTATTATATCGTGGGGATAGGATATTGATAAATCTGTGTGGTGGGTCAAAAGAAAGTCGGGAAAAAATGAGTGTTATAAGAAGGTGAAGGACTTTGGGTCACATACAAAAGTTAACCTAAGTGATTTGATCAACTCTCCTTTTCACAAGGCTAACAACGATAAGAAGGCTACCAACTTCTGCAACTTCTTAAAGAATCAAGTTTATTGAGGATTCTCAAATATGACTACAGCTGAATCTTTTCTAAAGAAAGCCACAGGGGTTCGATATCCAAAAACGAGAAAAACCATGGTCAATGTCATGTGGCCAGCAACAAAGTATGCGAGTCACATTCTGCTTACTACAAGAATCCCAGATGGAGCACGGGATGAAATGAGATTCTGGACGTATGATGGTGAGAGGGCTACAGTTGTCATTCGTCTAAGAAACGGACAGTTCCGAATTGGCGACCCACGTGAGTTGTTGAAATTCGGTGAAAAATACATCAAAACTCTTAGAAATTTCCAAATCATGGTTGAACCATTGTACGAGCCAGCTGCTAAGGTGTATACATGCATGGTTGGGTCAATCATACGTACAGGTTTATGGGTCGGTGCTTACAAAGAGGCGGATGCAAATATTCTTGAGCACGATTGAAGTTGAAGATACAAACTGAGGGGAGATTCTTGGGCTAATATTTATATGGTTTCTATTTGGTTTTGGGCTAACATTAAAAACCGAGATCAACATGTTACTCAATGGGCTTTTGGGTAGTATTGGGATTTTGTGTTGTTATTATTTAAACCTTGTATCTAAATCATTTTGTGGGGACGTACGAGAAAGAGGGACACGAGTTGTAATCATTGTGCTTAAGCACCCGAACGTTAATATACGTGTGTTTTGAAGCTTTATCATCGTGTTCTTATTGTGTTTACTTACTTCATATTCAATCCATTTGTTGTTAGATTCCGCCTAACAACGAGTTTACATGATATCACATTGAAATATCCTCTCAAGGGACTTACAGTTGATGATATTGATTACAGACTTAGTCTTTTCGATCCATTTTACTAGTCCGTTTGGTCCCTCGGTACAACTAAACTCTATAGATCTACACGACATAAATTGCTAATATGAACCTCTCGTCGCAAGGGGATCAGGGTTGTTACAACCATTATTTTTGTTTTGTTAAAGATCACCGTTTGCGGTCGTATTAGTTTTTGGTAGGGGATTAGTGTTTCCAGAAATATTGATACAGTGGGGGAGTAGTATTCGTGACAGTATTAGTATTCAACAGGGGAGTAGTATTTGTAGCTATATTAGTACTCAACGAAGGGGTATTATTAGTACCCGACGGTTTATTGATGTTTGTAGTTGCACGAATGCTGGCAGTGAGGTGCTCTACTATAGTCGGATTCAACGCCTGCATTTGCCGAAAAATTTTTTCCGCCACGTCCGCCTTAGATATAATATTTGCTTTCTTCGGGGTCATTCTATAACAATAGTCAAATATATGCTAATTAATACTCTTTCCGAGCATAGCGAGCACATTACAAAGGTAATCATAATTATAAACACACAAGAACGCCAAATAACACATTTATATTACACATAACTATAACTGTACATATATAATAAAAATTAGCGCATAGGCTAAGCCTGGTAAAGGCTGGCGCATGTGTATGCGTACCAAAAATTGTCACCAAGTGACATATAGACTTAACCCGATAAGGGTTGGTGCTTGTAATAGTTTATCCAAAATTATCCTCCATGTCAACGCAACATACTACCACAAAATGTTTCATGGAGTATCAAAAGACTATGTATACCAGTACTATACTATATGTATATGTATCTGTCCATATATATAATACATCAACCACACACAAACAACCACTAAGACCGCAATCACTCCCAGGCAACCCCAGAGCTGGGTACTCGCCCTATTCAAACCCCAAAAAGAATAAGCATCTGATTACTATAAGTATAACACATGCTGTAATGTTAGAATGCACTCTTACATCTCACGACGTCTCTGCATACCAATAGATATAGCAATGGAATGTTCTATAATCTGATCATTTAATATGCCTAACCATGATGAGTCTGCTGAGGGTGGCAGTTCCTGACTATGTGCATGTATACCCCACACACACTAGGGCGAATCATCAGTCTAGGGGCATGAAGTCTCTCCCGCATGATAAGCTGACTTAAGTGGGGAAAAGGTATGATCTGGTGGGGGTACTCTCATATGAGTGGTCTGGTGGAATCTGTAGGTGGGTGTAATCATCGGGGTCTAATGCAGGGGTGGTGTAGGAGATCTATGGGATCTAGCGGGTGAGTGGTACATATTGGTAGCTCCTATCTACTGCTCGGGTGGTGATCTAGGTGGAATACTATCGCATCTATAGCCCGATTCGTCAGGCTAATCACCAGGGAGCTCTCTTAGGACCATTGCATCTCCCAAAAAATCCTTCATGTCCTCCTCTTCTTCTTCCTCCGGATCTTCTTCCTCTATAGATAATGTTGGTACTTCATAAATTGCACGATCACCGGGTCTCGACATCCCTCTGCACTAGGTTAGTAATAAGAATAATATTTCTCAATAATATAAATCATAATAAGATATAATATTAATTACAGCATGATACGTACACATATTTATACACAATACACATCAACAATAATAAGCACTTATACATTATATATATATATATATATATATACAAATTAGTGTTATATTTTATACACGTATGTTGCCGTTTTTACATATTCGAGTGTTCATCGACTTCTTCCCAAATTCTTTCATACAAGAAAGTCCGTTATTATGGTTTGTACCGTAATAACCCATTTGCCCATTTAAGTTCATCCTGAAATTCGTCAATATATATTACTAAATTGATGTTCAAAATGCGGTCTATAAATACATAACCTTACCTAGACACGCTAGCTTTAAATTTATAAACCTAGACTCTCCTAATGCTAGACCACTAGACAAACAAGTGTACCCCATCAACTGTAGTAAAGCCTAATGAAATCTGGATACTGAACCCATGAGACACTAGCGATACCTAAACTAGATTGTGACTCAACTAAACTTAACTTAATTAATTGATTCTTTTGTATTTAAATATTAACTATAATCTTAAGAATACTTAAACTAAAACTAATACGAAAACTAAACTCGAACAAATCGGGCTGGAACTCAAATAGGGGGGAAACTGCCTACGCAAGGAATCCTACTAGTTAACTCGTAAACTCTGGGAATTGGATTTATGATTGGTAATTGGATTCTTAAAAAAATTGAACGTGAGGAATAATTAAAGTATGCTAGATCACCACCTTGTCTCACCAACAATACCTAAGAAGCCTAAATATCATGTAAGCTCAACGGTTTAATGGTTCGGATCACCTCCCGGTCTCATTGTACCTAACTATGCTAAGGTACCCAAAGACTAATCACATCCCCGTCTCTCTAATCACAGTATAGCCTAAGGCGTAAAGGGGTATTCTATTGAATTTGGTTATAATTCGGATCTGTAAGAATCTAAGGGAATATAGGGTAACTCACTTCCGTGAAATCAATACCAGACCTGTAAAAGACCAAAACAGACGACACTTAATTACCTTTCGGTCTCTCAAGTAACAGAATATAAGATATCTCTAAACTCTCAATTACCGTTTATATGGAATATGTTAACAATATACCATAAACTAGTTGTAAACACACAGTAAACAACCTAACCTAATATGCATCAATAGAAGAAAGACATTCACAAAGACACATATGGAACAGTAAATTGATCATAAATTAACACTTAATACGCATATGCATCACAAAAAAATAACAACAAAAACTTTATCAAAGCATGAACCAATCAACAATAAATCCAAACCCAAAAATAAAAAAAAATCTAAAAAGTATTCATCCAGACCTAAAGAGTATAACAGTTTAGCTACTCATAGTAATAAATGAAACAGAGATAAGATATATAATGTTGTTCATCAAAACATTAATCTACCAAAGCTCCAATTAATCTACCATCCACCTCCACCGACTTTCTTCTATTTCTTGGCCCACATCCTATTCATCATTTATTTTCTTTTGTCAATGATAGAGACCAAATAAAATATTGATTACGAGTTATATCTCATGAGATTGATTTCTCTATTTGGTCCATGTATGTTATTGTTTAAAATACTTGAATTATAACCTCATTTTCCTATTTGATGCACCTGCCAAAACATATAAACAAGTTATTATATTATTTTATATATTAAAATATGTATCAGTCGATTGTTTTCCTAGCTCCCACCATGTAATTTAACTTGGAAATAGTAATAATATCTATTCGACTATTTACTTGTTGGTCTCAACTTTAATAAGTACTCATTTTAACTCGTTGTCTTTTAAAACTTATAAAATCTAGATAAGAACCAACTAGGTGAATTATTTAATAAAAACAACCATAAAGTCATTCAAAAGTGTAGGAAATATTTATAATATTTATATATAATTTAGCCCATATCAAACACCCCACAATTAAACCTTTTCCGTCCCTGAAAAAGTACTTTGCAATGGAATTAGTAGTTGAAATTGATCTTTAAAACATATAGGTTATGTTTTAAGCACACGTAAACGCAAAAACCGATTGCCGATATTGTTTTCCACTTAAACCCAGCCACCAACGTATTAAGCCCCAAACATATTTAAAAATTAAGTTCGAGTGATATCAACAAGCCTATGGGCTCACACCTAAAGAGCTACCGATCCACTTACCCCCATCTCAAGCGTAATTAAGACCATTTAAACCGGGTTGAAATAGAAAGTAAACCTATCACCGCAAGCTAAATATCCGTTAATGGTAAGAGGAATATACACTTCAATGGAAATATGGATGATAGGTCAATTGAGGTCGTACAAGCATGCCTTAAATATTATTGGACTTTGTCCTATGTATTCCCTAAGAGAATATTTATCGACTAAAAATCTTGAGCCCTAATAGTGTATTCTTCAAAGTAATCATCCCCTTGGTAACACGTAAACTCTTGATCCCGTCTAGTATGTACACTTTGGCCTCTTTTTCTATTTTTGAGAATACTTCTTTGCCATTTTTCATAACATAACTTTCTCATTTTCAATTACTTTTGACACCAATTCTTGAATACTTATTACTTTCATAACATACTTTTTTTCATTCTTTTTTTCTTTATTTTTTTGATGTTGTGAACTTAAGCATTTTAAACCTATAAAATACAACTATTTTCTGATCTCGTATAATAAATGGATATGGCAGGGCACCACAACTCATTATTTACTTTTATAAAATAGAGTGGCATGCTAATTGTAGGTGCATTTAATTCTCACCACATCAAGGTAATCAGATTATGGTAATACTTATTATGCCTTATTGAATTTTCAGTTTCACTATCAACCCCCCCCCCCCCCCCCCCCCGCCCCTCAAGATGAGAACCCACAAGGCTTATGATCTATTAGGTATATTAATAATATTCAATGGGACTTTTCAAAGCTAGTTGGGCCTACCGACACATCCCAAGTTTAGTGCGTTATTTTTATTTATTCGCATATATAATAGTAGTTTTTAAAAACCAATCTCGAATTTTTCTATCATTTTCCATTATTTGCAAAAAAATTTGTTAAATATTCGAGACATTTTAAAAACAAATATTTTATTTCACTTCTTTAATTTTCATATAATTTTTTTGTTTTTTAGATAAAAACGTCAAGTAAAGTGAACTAGACTCCCTTAGTAAATCTGCGGATATGTCTCATGATTCGTGTTTCGTGCCCTCCAATTCGAACGAAAGGCTCACACCTCAGTGCTACTTACCAAGCTGCCACTTACGAACGAAAGCGACAATCAATCAGTATTTGACATCCTCGCACTTACTTCAAACCAAAATAATCAAACTTCTACAAGCAATCCCGAAGCAACCTGAAAGCAAACCAAGACACAACCAGCACAAGAAAGAAAAAGAAACCCCAAAAATAAAAATAGAAGTATAAACAAAAACATATTACTGGGTTGTTTCCCTAGAAGCGTTAAGTTTACAAAAGAGTCTTCAGCGAGACTCGCTCCTGAAATCTCAATCAGGAGGCTTTTCTTTTATCCAACCCCGGTCTAATTCGTTTAACCCGTTCAATATATTTAATAAGATAACACATAGTGAAAATAAAAAGCATTTTAAAGCATTCAAATGGGTTGGACCACCAATACTTAAACTTACTCGGACCAAACCTAATACATGACATATAATAAGGAAAATGGTTATTCTTGCGTTTCTGTGTTATCCTATAATTCTTAATGTTTTTGAACCTTTAAAACGTGTTGATCCAAGCATTTTCACGCCTTCTTTAGTGGCTTTGCCGATTTCAATGGAGTTCCACTATCTAGTTCCTCCATTTCGAACCATCATATGATGTGGCGACTCAACTACCACCATATTCGCATCCTCCTCCGTCGCCACTTCTTCTTCTTTTTTCGTTTGGTGCACGTTTGATCTACATTGTTGGCTTCCCCATGATTAATGTCTCTAACAGGGTTAAATTCTTCATGTTCTTCAAAAACGGGTAAACCCAGCAACTCATCACCAAACTCATCCTCCCAAGATGGTCCGTGCTCCTCCTCTTCGTCATCTTCCATCTAGTCAAGTGGCTCCTCAACATGATCTTCAATTAAGGATGCAGTTTAATCAGGTGCTTCCAACTCCATCTTTTATATCACACCTTCATCATCATCACTCCAGAAGTTATCATCCATTTGTTCGGTTTCATAGCTCCAAAACATGGGATACTGATCGGTAGATTTAACTTCTTGCAGAACTGGAGGTGGGACTGACACACCCATTATCGTCTCTGGTTCCAAAGTGATATCCTGACACACAACCATATCCTCTTCATAAACGGCTTATTTCTCCTTGTAAGAAAAACTCTCAATTTGATATCTAGCACTTAACTCATTTAACCTAGCTTCGAATGCCTCTATCTTATGGAGTCTTTCTAATTCTATCAACTCATAAAGCCTAGCTTCCATTGCCTCTGATTTACTGATTCTTTCTTTTTCGATCAACTTTTCAAGGCTGGCTTCCATTGCCTTAAATTTTTGGAGACTTTCATGTTTCTCTTCTTCAGGTGTTTCCAACATTTTCAATATAAATACTCCTAAACTGACTCGATCTATTAAACATATTAACTAGACTCGATAAAATAAAGCATATACTAAATTATCTTAAAGATGACTAGACAAGCTAAATCTAAGACACGGAGACACCACAACTCAAGACATAAAAAGACCAATTAATCAACTAGCTTCAATCAAAGCTAGTTTCTCTATCGCCTAAACATGTCATACATTCATCAATGGGCTTGTATTGGTATTAGTGGCCATTATAGCATTGTAACATCCTGTTTTCTCGTCTTGGTTAAAAAAATAAAGTATGAGTTATTATGAGTCGGGCTAGTGTTGGGTTAAATGGATATGGGTAATGGACTTGGGTTAAAAAGGAAGGAAGAAAAGACCATAGGCTTAAGCCCATGACCCATAATATATAAACCACAATTACTCCTTAATCCATTAATTCCACCCATTCCATACACCATCCAAAACACACGATTAAGCTCTCCCTCATCTATCTCTTTCTCTAACTGAAACCAAGGAGAAGATTCGATTCCCGACACGAGGTAATGATAATATGAAATTGTGTGCATCCAAACCCGCTAGATCTAGTCGCGAAACAACGATCCAAACCGTTAAATTCACGAGATCCAGATGGAATTGGGTATAAACCGATAAAAAGATGAGCTTATAGGTCACCCTAGCTTAGATCTGGATCAAACGGGACGAATAACGATGAAAAAAGAGTGAGATCTCGCTTTTCTGGCGAAATTCTGGTTATCCGGCGATGACGGCGCCGGAAAACAACGTACAAGGTTAAGGATGTCAGAGAACGTTTCTGACATTCTCTGACCTAACCCTAATTCATTTTTCGAAGGAATAACGAATTAACAGTAATTCGTTATGCCCCTTCGTTAAGGAGAAGTAACGAATAAGCTTTAATTCGTTAAGCCATTCATTAAGTAATTCGTTAACGGAGAACTGACGAATGAATCCCCAGTTCAGTATAAGGGTCATTTCGTTATAAAGGTTCAATTCGTTATACAGACCAGTTCATTATAAGTTTCAGTTCGTTATAAAGGTTCAATTCGTTATAAAGTCCATTTTCTAAGAAGTAACGAATGAGCCCCATGCGTTTCAGCTCGACCTTAGCCAGGGGCTCTACACCTTAGACCCTGCTAGGGGCTACCACCCCTAGAACCCCGCTGCCAGGGGCGCTGCCCCTGGACCCCTATTCGTTGAGTGTTTTAACTAAACTAGAAATACGATATGGGTAGTGATAGTTAATTGATACATGTAATTGTTATACAGTTAGTCGCGCGCAGCAAAGGAAAGGGGTAACCATTAACGGTGAACGTAACCGAGTTCAGGTGAGTTTCTAGCCCCATTCCTTGTTATGTTTTCGGGGCTGTGTTCATACTCGATGTAGTTAGTTAATACACTTACCTTAAGTGCTAAGTGTATGCTTATTAGGTTTTATGTATGAATGAATGCTTGTCAGTATGTGAATGATCTTCGGATATTGCATGTACTGCCAGGCAATGGTTTGATGATGTGATTGTTGTATATGATTAATGAATGATGTATGTACGTATGAAACTTATAAGTATATATAAAGAAAGGTATGGCATGATAGTAGGAAATAAAGGGAGACCGGCCCTAATAATACCCGAGGATGGAGGGTACTGGAACTTAATAATATCCTATGATGGAGGGTACTAGACCCTAATAATATCCAAGGATGGAGGATATCAGACCCTAATAATAACCGAGGAAAAAGGGAGACTTGACCCTAATAATATCCGAGGATGTAGGGCACCGGGCCCTAATAATATCCGAGGTATGTAGGGTGTAATGCTCTATATAATGTAAGGTTAGTAATGAATGTATATGGAAGAATAATGAACAAGTTGAGTATGTAATGCGTACCTTTGGGCACGTAACAGCTCCTGGTGCAACAGCAAGCACCAGTTTAACTTGGGGGGCGGTGATTTAGTAGCAGTGGGCGGCAAGGTAGCTTTGTTACCTATTCCATTAGGAACCGCGGATTTTTTGGTACATCACATTCATGCATTTACGATTCATGTGACGGTATTGATACTTCTGAAAGGTGTTCTATTTGCTCGTAGCTCCCGTTTGATACCGGATAAAGCAAATCTTGGGTTTCGTTTTCCTTGTGATGGGCCTGGAAGGGGGGGGGACATGTCAAGTATCAGCTTGGGACCATGTCTTCTTAGGACTATTCTGGATGTACAATTCAATTTCAGTGGTCATATTTCATTTCAGTTGGAAAATTAAGTTAATTGACTAAATAGAACTCACTTAGCGTAGCTGACTTTTAATATGCACGCAAGTGAGTAGGATGAGGCAGCTCACGTGATGAGGACACATAGCATGGAATTGAAGACAATGTCATCTCAAGGAAATGTTATGATGTTTTAAAGACTATGTTTTACGTTTAAATGAATATGAATGTTTGATAAGACAAGATTTGGAAGTCATGTAATATATTTTGTTTGAAGTTTTTATATTCTGTGAAAGTTTTAATTAACTCTGATATTTAGAACTGTGTTTATGAGTAAATCCAACGTCCAAAGTAGGGCACTGGGATCTAGACCTTACAAGTTGGTATCAGAGCAAAGTTTGAGAGAATTAAGCATCCTACATGCTTAGACTCAAACAGATAATGGGATTTAAGTAAGAAAAGAAAGAAGAAGCCAGCTCAAGAAAGCCATATGTCACTCAAGCAAGCTAAGTAAAGGTAAAGCACGTGATTAAATTTCATGTCTAATGTAAGAATGAGTAAGGAAGTTATCTTAATTGCTAGAGATAGGAGTATGTGATTATACGAACTGTTTGACTGTCTAACTGTTAGAAGAATAACTAGAACAAGTGGACTCACAAAGGGAAGTATATAGGACACAGAGAGTAACAAGATCAGCTAATCACAGCTGGCCACTCCTATTACTAGTTAGCCTTACTATCCTTGTACTAATAGTTCCTTGAGTGATGATGTTTGTGTTTCCTTATAGAATACGAATGACTGGAGCAAGGAAGAACTTGAATCTCGAAAAGTCTGTTGAAAGTCATGTAAGAAATGCTGAGAAATTTGGGGAAAATAGTAAAAAGAATGATGAAGGAGAGAAGGGTGACTCAAGTTAAGTTCGATCGGTGAAGGTTGATGACAGAAAGAGAGGCCGAGGTGGGTGTAACTACAAGTCATTCAAAGGTTGTGACCCGCCGAAGCTTATTGGTTTAGGAGACGTAATCGCCACCCTTCAATAGATAACCGTGATGGACAAGGTTATCCGCATTAGCGAGTGCCGTACCGACCAAGTAGTGGGTTATGCCACTCAGTCATTTGGTGAGGAAGCTATGTATTGGTGGGAAAGTGTGGAGCAGAGGAAGAGTTGGGATGAGATTAAGGCGATGAGGTGGGATGATCTGAAAAATTTGGTGATGAAAAGGTTTTGTGCCGACGCCGAAGTTGAGAGGGCGGAGATGAAGTTCCTGAACTTGAATGCGGGAAAGATGACACACCGTGAGTATACTACTGAATTCAACCGGATGTCTAGGTTGGTGCCTGATATGGTTAACACTGAGGCCAAGAGGATCAAGTGCTATATGAGAGGACTGGCACAGAATGTTCGTGTTTTGGTCAAGGCTAGTAGACCTGGTACCTTTGATTCTGCTGTAGGGCTCGTAGAAATGGTTTATGATGACTTGTCAGCAAATTATGTGGTAGTGGAAGAAAAGAAGGATAAGAAATGGGTCGCTCTAGTAAATTGATCAAGTACTTAGCTACGGAACCTTAAGGACAAGAAGCAGAAGGTGTGGGAGAGAAAAGCATGCAAGACATGTGGAAAGGTGCATGGTGGCGAGTGCAAGTGGGGTACTGGTTCAGATGTGTGTCGCAAATGTGGAAAGGCTTATGGTGGAGAGTGCAGGCTTGGGACAAATGCCAGCTACAAGTGTGGGAAGATGGGGCACTATTCTAACGAATGAACTGTAAAATCCGCATGTTATAAGTGCGGTAAGACGTGTCATTTTGTAAGGGAATGCACTGAGGGTGAAGCTGGAGGAAGTGGGAAGAAGGATACTGAACAAGCTAGGCCAAGGACTAGGGCCTACATGCTACCTCAGGAACAGGCCAAGCAGATTCCGGATGTCGTGACAGGTATGTTTCTAGTGAACGGTATTTCTGCTTCAGTACTGTTTGATTCAGGTGCGAATAGAGTGTTTGTAGCTACGACATTCAGTAAGCCAGCAAAAATGAAATGTTGTCGTGTGCCTGAAATGTTTAAATTAGAAACTGCGAGTGAGACCTCAGTTAGAATATGGAGAATGGTTAAGGATTGTAAGATAGAATTAGAGGGACATGAGTTCCCTGTTACTTTGTATGTCATGACCTTAGGAGGGTTCGATGTGGTTTTGGGAATGGATTGGCTATCTGAGTTTGAGGCTCAAATAGTGTGTAAGAGTAGATTAATAAGGTTAAAATCCTTGGATGGTGGTAAGGTGAAGGTTTATGTTGATAAAGAAAGTTCAGGACTTAATGTCATTTAGATGATAAAAGTCGAAGGATTGTTAAGACGAGGGTGTGGTGCCTACCTGGCGTATGTTGTCAAGGCTACGGTCAAGACGAGAGAAGTGAAAGAGTTTCCCTTTGTGTGCGACTATTCAGAAGTGTTCCTTGAGGACCTTCCGGGGTTGCCACCGGAGCGTGAGATAGAATTTCAGATAGACTTAGTACCAGGAGCCCAGCCCGTCGCGAAAGTACCTTACCGCCTGGCACCTTCCGAGATGAAAGAATTGATGTCCCAGTTACAAGAACTCCTCGATAAAGGTTTTATTAGACCGAGTGTTTCTTCGTGGGGTGCTCCAGTGTTGTTCATTAACAAGAAAGACAGAAGTATGAGAATGTTCATAGACTATCGTGAGTTGAACAAGCTTACGGTGAAGAACAGATATCTGTTACCATCGATCTGTTTGATCAACTACAAGGTTCTAGTTGGTTCTCACGAATAGACCATAGATCAGGGTATCATCAGCTGAAAGTGAAAGAGGCAGACATCCCTAAGACAACGTTTCGGACGCGGTATGAACACTACGAGTTCCTCATGATGTCGTTCGGTCTAAAGAATGATCCTACAGCATTTATGGATATGATGAATAGGGTGTGTCGGCCAATGTTGGATAAATCAGTTATTGTCTTCATTGATGATATATTGATTTATTCAAAGAATGAGTTTGATCATGCTGAGCATCTGAGAGAGGTATTGGAGACTCTGAAGAAAGAAAAGTTGTACGCTAATTTTTTGAAGTGCGCTTTCTGGTTACAAGAAGGGCAATTTCTAGGTCACGTGATAAATCCTGAAGGGATTACTGTGGATCCAGCTAAGATTCAGGCGATAACGAATTGGAAGACTCCACAGAATCCAACTGATATACGCAGCTTCTTAGGGTTGGCTGGCTATTATAAAAGATTCACTGAAGGCTTCTCCAAGATAGCCGCACCATTAGCTGGAATGACCTGGAAGTCGGTAGTATTCAGCTGGGGTAAGTTTCAGAAAGAAGCTTTTGAGGAATTGAATAAAAGACTCATGCAAGCTCCAATCCTTGCTCTACCCGAAGGGGACGAGGATTTGGTTGTTTGTACTGATGCCTCGCATCGTGGGTTAGGTTGCGTGTTGATGCAACGATTGAAAGTGATAGCTTATGCGTCCAGATAGTTTAAAGTTCATGAGAGTACTTATCCGACACATGATTTAGAGCTAGCAGTAGTAGTGCATGCTCTTAAGATATGGAGACATTATCTGTATGGTACAAAGTGTACTATCTACACCTATCATAAGATTTGAAGTATTTCTTTGAATAGAAGGAGCTGAATATGAGACAGAGAAGATGGTTGGAGTTGATAAACGAATATGACTACGATATCAAGTACTACCTTGGTAAAGCTAATGTGGTCGCCGACGCGCTATGCCGTAAGAATGAAGAAGTCATTGCAACAATGAAGTCTTGTAAGTTGCTAATAAACTCAGATCTCTTTGGAAAAATCATCGAGATTCAGTCTGAGGTGCTTGTAGATGAAGGATTAATGAAGAAGGAAAAAATTTTCGGGCAACAAGACGAGCTGATGGAAAACACTCACGGTGTTAAGATTAGGATTAACCCTATTTGGATTCCACGCCATGGAAATCTCATAGGTCAAATCTTAGATGAAGCTCACAAGTCGAGATACTCAATTCATCCAGGATCCACCAAGATGTACCAAGACCTGAATAGAGATTATTGGTGGCCAGGGATGAAGAATGATGTAGTGGACTATGTTAGTAAGTGCTTAACTTGTTTACAAGTCAAAGCTGAGCACCAGAAACCTTATGGAAAGATACGGCCACTAAAGATACCTGAATGGAAATGGGAACAAATCACCATGGACTTCATAACTAAGCTACCCCGTATAGCTAAACACCATGATACCATTTGGGTGATAGTGAACCGTTTGACGAAAAGTGCTCATTTCTGCCTATACGAGAGGCTATCTCATCGGAAATGTTAGCAAACGCGTTCATAAAGGAAGTTTTGGCTAAGCATGGAGTACCGTTATCAATCGTGTCTGATATAGATACTCGCTTTACTTCAAGATTCTGGAAGAAGTTCCATGAGTCTATGGGAACAAGACTGAACATAAGTACGGCGTATCATCCTCAAACAGATGGGCAGTCTGAAAGGACTATCCAAACCCTTGAGGATATGCTACGTGCTTGTGTTTTAGACTTTGGAGGAACCTGGGATGATCACCTGCATCTTGCGGGATTCTCCTATAACAACAGCTACCATTCGAGTATTGGTATGCCACCGTTCGATATGCTATACGGTAGACGTTGTAGGACTTCTGTATGTTGGGGAGAGATTGGTCAATAGGAGATTGGATGTTTGGAAGTTGTGCAAGAAACCTCTTCAACGTTTGATCAGATCAAAGCAAGAATGAAAGCTGCTCAAGATCGTCAGAAGTCCTATGCTGATGAGCAGCAATGACCAATCGAGTTTAACGTTGGTGACAATGTGATGTTCAATGTCTCGCCTTGGAAAGGATTTATACGTTTTAGGAAGAGAGGAAAACTGAGTCTAAGGTACATTGGACCGTTTATGATTGTTGAGCGTGTGGGTGAAGTAGCTTACAAGCTAGATTTACCCTAGGAGTTAGAGGGAATTCATTCGACCTTTCATGTTTCTCATCTGAGAAAATATCTGGCTGATGACACGTAGCATGTACCATTAGTAGACATTGAGGTTGATGAAAAATTAAACTATATTGAACAGCCTGTAGAGATCGTTGACCGCAAGGAGAAACAGCTTCGTCATAAAATTATTCTTTTGGTGAAAGTGATGTGGAAGCATCGTAAGGGATCGGATGCCACTTGGCAAGTTGAAGAAGAGATGCGCAAGTTTTATCCATATTTGTTTTAGTAATAGTTAGGTTTCGGGGACGAAACCTCTCTAAGGAGGGAAGACTTGTAACATCCTGTTTTCTCATTTCATAAAATAAAATAAAGTATGAGTTATTATGAGGCGGGCTAGTGTTACGTACAATGGATATCAGTAACGGACTTGGGTTAAAAGGATGGAAGAAAAGACCATGGGCATAAGCCCATGACCCGTAATATATAAACCACAATTACTCCCTAATCCATTCATTCAACCCATCCATACACCATACAAAACACGCACTTAAGTACTCCCTCATCTCTCTCTTTCCCTAACTGAAACCAAGGAGAAGAATCGATTCCCGGCCCGAGGTAATGATAATGTGATATTGTATGGATCCAAACCCGCTAGATCTAGTCGCGAAATGACGAGCCGACACCCTAAACCGTTAAAGTCACGAGATTCGGATGGAATCGGGTATAAACCAATCAAAAGTTGAGCTTAGGGGTCACCCTAGCTCAGATCTGGATCAAACGGGACGAAAAACGATGAAAACGGTGGAAAACAAGTGAGATCTCGCTTTTCCGGTGAGATCCCGGTTTTCTTGCGATGACGGCGTCGGAAAGGTGGAGCCGGAAAACGACGTACGAGGTTATGGATGTCAGAGAATGTTTCTTACATTCTCTGACCGAACCCTATTCGTTAACGGAGGAATAACGAATTAACGGTAATTCGTTATGCCCCTTCGTTAAGGAGACGTAACGAATAAGCTTTAATTCGTTAAGCCATTCGTTAAGTAATTCGTTAATGGAGAACTGACGAATGAACCCCCAGTTCGTTTTAAGGGCCAGTTTGTTATAAAGGTTCAATTCGTTATACAGACCAGTTCGTTATAAGTTTCAGTTCGTTATTAAGGTTCAATTCGTTATAAAGTCCATTCGTCAAGAAGTAACGAATGAGCCCCATTCGTTTCAGCTCGACCCCAGCCAAGGGCTCTGCCCCTTGACCCTGCTAGGGGCTGCCGCCCCTAGAACCCCGTTGTCAGAGGCGCTGCCCCTGGACCCCCATTTTTTGAGTGTTATAACTAAACTAGAAACACGATATGGGTAGTGATAGTTAATTGATACATGTAATTTTAATACAGTTAGTCGCGCACAGCTAAGGAAAGGGATAACCATTAACGGTGAACGTAACCGAGTTCAGGTAAGTTTCTAGCCCCATTCCTTGTTATGTTTTCGGGGGTGTGTGCATACTCGATGCGGGTAGTTAGTACACTTACCTTAAGTGGTAAGTGTATGCTTATTTTGTTTTATGTATGAATGAATGCTTGTCGGTGTGTGAATGATCTTCGGATATTACATGTACTGTCTGGCAATGGTTTGATGATGTGATTCTTATATATGATGAATGAATGATGTACGTACGTATGAAACTTATAAATATATATAAAGAAAGGTATGGAGTGATAGTAGGTAAGAAAAGGATACTGGCCCTAATAATACCCGAGGATGGAGGGTATTGGACCCTAATAATATCCGAGGATGGAGGGTACCGGACCCGAATAATATCCGAGGATGGAGGGTACCGGAAACTAAAAATATCCGAGGAAAAAGGGAGACCAGACCCTAATAATATCCGAGGATGTAAGGCACCGGGCCCTAATAATATCCGAGGTATGTAGGGTGTAATGCTCATTATAATATAATGTTAGTTATGAATGTATATGAAAGAATGATGAACATGTTATGTATGTAATGCGTACCTTCGGGCACGTATTTGTGTATGAAAATTAAGTTAATTGATTAACTAGAACTCACTCAGCGTAGCTGACTTTTAGTATACATGCAGGTGAGTAGGATGAGGCAGCTCACTTGATGAGGACACATGGCATGGAATTGAAGACATTGGCATCTCAAGGAAATGTTATGATGTTTTAAAGACTATGTTTTATTTTTAAAAGAATATGAATGTTTGATTAGACAAGATTTGGAAGTCATGTAATATATTTTGTTTGAAGTTTTTATATTCCACGAGTTTTAATTAACTCTGATATTTAGAACTGTGTTTATGAGTAAATCTAACGTTCAAAGTAGGGCACTGGGATGAGGGCCTTACAAGCATCTATCATGTCCTCGTTGCTACAAGAGGGTTGTATATGAGTGTAGTAAGCCATAGGCATGTGTTAACGCCCAATAAAATGTTAAACTTTTATTAATGGGCCATATTGGGCCTTGATTGTTGTTAATGGTCTGTATGGTCTCTATCATGTCATATTAACGTTAACTGTTTGCATAGGAGTGTAGTGAGTCATAGTTGGTCGTCATTCTTTGAATTAATAGGCCATCTTGGGCCTTGATTGTTGTTAGTGACTCATTGTAGTCTCTATCATATCATAGTTGCTTTAAAAGGGTTGAATATGAGTTTAGTGAGTCATAGTTTGGTAAACGCCAAATAATATGTCATACTTTCATCAACGGGACTTATTGGACCTAAACTGGTGTTTGTGGCCCATTATAGCCTTTATCACATCATAGTTGCTCTAAGAAGGTTGTATAGGAATGTCATTAGTCATAGTTAGATTTTAATGGCTGATAACATGTGATACTTTCATCAATAGGTCTTATTGGGCCTTGTTGGTGTTAGTGGTCCATTATACCCTTTTTCATATCATAGTCGCTCTAATGGGCCATATTAGGGATTGAAATCTCTTAGTGGCCTATTATGGCATGTGAAATGTAACACTAGATATTTAAGGGTTATATCGTATTATAGGGAGTCATATTAACCATAATAGACAAAAACAAGTCATACATGTCCTGATGGACCATATTGGGCCTTGAAATCTCTAATGGCCCATTATGCATATAATTTTAAATTGTGTCTTAAGAGGTGAAACTCGCCTAACCCGTCGATATACATTAACCACAGGGGTGGCAAATGGGTTGGTTTGGGTAGAAACGGGTTATCGGTCGGAACGGGTTATGGGTCGAAACGGGCCAGGGTCGGAACGGGCCAATTAAAAAAAGGGTTCTTATGGTTCGGGTTGGAATGGGTTAGGGTCAAAAGGTTCGGGTCATAACGGGTCCGGTTCAAAATGGGTCAAGGTCGGAACGGGTCAAAACAGGTTTCGGGTAGTTTTTTTTAACAAGGACAACGGAGGAAATATTTAGTTTTTTTACTTTTTTTGTTTTTTATTTATATTTTGACTTATGATTTTTTTTATTATTACTTTTGAATATTTTTTTTAAATTGTGTCTTAAGGGATACAACTCGCCTAACCTGTCAATATACATTAAACATAGGGGTGGCAAATGGGTTGGGCTGAGTCAAAACGTGTTATGGGTCGGAACGGGTTAGGGAAAGGGTTATTATGTTTCGGGTCGGAACGGGTCAGGGTCAAAAGGTTCGGGTCATAACTGGTATGGGTCAAAATGTGTCAAGGTCGGAACGAGTCAAAACGGGTTTCGGGTCGTTGTTTTTTTGAACAAGAACAGAAGAGGAAATGTTTTAATTTTATTACTTTTTTCGTTTTTTATTTATATTTTGACTTATGATTTATTATTATTTTTTTTGAATATTTTTTAAGGGTTTTTAATCATAACTAAAAACACCTTAGAAAAAACTCAAAAAAAGTAATAAAAAAATCATAAGTTAAAAACGAACAAATTTAAAAAAAAAAAAAAAAAAAAACTAAAACGTTTTCTCCCGTGTCAACGTTCAGCAGAAAAAAAAAACTGAGAAATAAGCCTAAACCGAAACCCAACTCGTCAAGTGTGAACACTCGTTTTGGCTCGTTTCAGCAATTTTTCAGATCGTTTCAACAGTTAACAACTCGTTTTAACAGCAAACAACATGTTAAACAGCTTGTTTCGGCGAGTTTCAGTTCGTTTCAGCACTTAACAGCTTGTTTTTACAGCAAACAACATGTTAAACAGCTCGTTTCATTTAGTTTTCAGTTCGTTTCAGCACTTAACAGCTCGTTTTTACAGCAAACGACATGTTAAACAGCTCGTTTCAGTGATTTTTCAGTCCGTTTCAGCACTTAACAGCTGGTTTCAACACTTAACAGATCTTTTCAGCGCATTTTGACCAGTTTTGCAGCAATTCAGCAATAAAAAATTAGCAATTCAGCTTGTTTTTGCCCGTTTCAGCAGGTTACATAACTAATACTTCAAAACGTTTTGTGTTTTCTATACAGAAAACAAGTATAGGCAAACGTTTAGTGTTTTCAAAACCAATATGTAAGTATGTCCGTGTTTTCAGTCCAAAACCTGGTGTCGCGTGTAATAGAGTTTTCTCAAAACCAAATGAATGCATTTGACTCGCTAATTGTTACCTAGTACAAGTCTTTTAAGTTATGAGAGTATGTTCAAGTGTTCAACAACACATGACTCTAAGACCCACGTATGAACTCACACACAAACACAAACTTGACCCGATAAATCGTTGGTGATAATAAGTAATGTCAACTGTACCAAAAGTCCTACCATGTATCCACACATCATATCATGGCAAAGCAACCAAATATTCATCATACAACTTAACTTATGATCATTCAGTTCACAAGACAGATTCTGGCATGTGCAAACTGATTTTATTCACAAAGAAAGGATTAAGGATAAATTCTACTAAATTTACCACAGTAGGATATATGAATCAGGTTTCTCAAACAAGTTTAATTATCTTTTTGTCATGCATAGAAAACTCACAATAATTCAACCATTACAGATATGTACTAACAGTTCAGCAGATTACGCAACAAAAACTAGTTTAATGGTTCTATCAACTCATTAAACCAAATTGTGTAAGACCAATTGGGTTATCTTTTAAACTCATAATACTAAGTTCAAGAAGTGGAACCAACCCGTTTGGGTTTGTCATTAGGGAGTTATTGTGTCCGAAAATGGACCAGAATATAACTCCCCGAATCAGCTTTAACATATGTTTTTGTAAAATCAGTAAAATTCAACACTCATCCAAAAATTACAAAATTTACCTTTCTAGAAACTAGACTCAGAATACTATATCGTAAAATCAAGAATCCATTAATAATCATTGTTTAACATCAAGTTACATACCAATCAATATACGAGAATGAATCTGTCCGCCAACTGTTCTAAAAAAAACTCAAACACTAACATGTTTATGACATCTCTGTCGTTCTAATTAATCATGTTAAAAAACCCCTTAAGATTTGATCGCAGGATGTTTGATGAAGTTTAGAGCAAGAAGCAAAGTGATGAAGAAGAGTAATGAGCTTCAATCGATGTTTATGGATTAGGTTTGTAATTGGGAGGAGGTGAGGGTGATGGTCACATGAAGCATAAAGTGTGGCCATTAACTAACAATAGTCGCATTTGTTGTTTTGCTGTCACTATTAGCTTTTAGCCACACATCAAATATTATAAGTGACTATCAAATAATGCTTTATGGTCACATAAACACATTAGCGTGACCATATATATTTGCTTTTAGCCACATACGAAATATTTAAAGTGTGACCATTAAATGTTAATAGTCACGCATTTTGTTTTAATTTCATCGTTAGCTTTAAGTCACACATAAAAGCATATAAGTGGCTAACAAACAATGTTATATGGTCACATAAACCCGTAAGTGTGGCCATATGTATTAGCTTTCAGCCACATTATTAAAGAACTATTTTGTCCGTAGATGACATTTGGCCTCACTTTTTCTATGTGTGGATAGTAAAGGTCACATTTTTTTAAAAGTGTGGCTAAAGGTTTCGACCAGCTATGTATAGGTATGTTTTTTAGTCACACGACCAAACATGTGTGGCTAAAGCTCCGAACATGTGTGACAAAGGTTCAGAGAAGGTGTGTTTTTATCACATGAACCAAACATGTGTGGCTAAAGGTTATAGTAGGTGTCTTTTTTTGTCACACAAATAAAAGTTCTGTATTTGAAACTATGATTGGTGACCTTTAGCCACACATTTAATCTGAAGTGTGGCAAACCGATTTCAGCACATGTGTGGCTAAAGCCCTTTATTCACGTACTGAGAATTGCCTAATAACACCATTGTTGAAATTGAAGAGGGTGATGAGGTGACGGAGAATGACATTGAGGAGGAGGACATTCCTTCATGGGAGCGGTAATTTGGTGACGTGTTATTAAATTTGCCCCCTCCGTGTTGTGAAGAAGAAGAGTTTGACCCACTTGGTGATTTAAAGCTTCTTTATGATTTATTGTATAATGAGTCAGGTGTGGGGAACAAGAAGGAGCCTTCCAATGAGATTCATGAGGATGTAAGTGACTCGATTACTATGACATTACACCTCGAATCTAATAAACCAAAACACAGACCGTGTTCAATCTCCATTCAGGACGTGTCGAGGTGTTGGCATGAAGAGAAAGAATACCGAAGCTCAAGGATCAAATTGTGGGTAGGAATTCCTCAAATTGTGGGTAGGAATTATTATGTAGGGTTAACCACTTCTTGGACTACATGCAGATGATACAGTTTGGTCCAGAAAAATTTAAGAGTTGGTGGGTTGAGTTGAATTAATATCTTTGGTTCCACGGGAGCTTTGCAGGTTGTTTCTTCGTGTCTATGTGTAAGAGAAGAGTGTTGAGGAGCACAAATGGAAAGGTGATATAGGAGAAGCCTCTCGATTGATGTACTAGGATCGAGTCCGGCTGAAGACTTTTCTGTAAACTTAACGCTTCCCGAGAGGTAACCCGGTAATATCTTTTCTTTATAGTTATTTTATTGTGCTTTTTATTTCTTTTCTCTGTTGGGTTTTTTTTTCTCTTGCTTGCAGGTTGTTCCAAAGTTTCTAATGAGATAGTTGTTGAGATATGGCTCTAAACGAGTGTATGCAAATTGCTTCAAGATTGCCACTTTTCGTGAGTGATTACGTCATTTAAATATAGTTTACTAATCACGTTCAAATTGGAGGGCACGAAACACGACTCATGAGGCATATCGTCAAATTGCCAGTGGAGTATGTTCTAATTCTTTAATTTGTTTATTATTATTTTTTTTTCTTTATTTGATTTGCAATTTCCTTTCCTTCACATTGAGGACAATTTGAAATTTAAGTGTGGGGATAGAAAAACTAACGTTTGTAAGCAAAAATTAAAAAAAGTCATTAGATTTTAACGAAAATTTTTTCAATAATGGAAAATGATAGAAAAATTTGAGATTGATCTTTTAAAACTACTGTTATACATGAGATTAGATAAAAGATAACGCACTAAGTTTGTGATATGTCGATAGACCCAACTAGCTTTGAAAGGTTTCCTTGATTATTATTAACAAACCTAATAATTATAAACCTTGAGGGTTCTCATCTTAAGGGGGGATAGTGAAGCTGAAAATTCAATAAGGCATATGGAGTGTTATCGTAATCTGACTACCTGGAGGTGGTGAGAATTACATGCACTTAAAATTAGCACGTCACTCTGTTTTATGAAAGTAAATAACGAGTGGTGGCGCCCCGCCTTGTCTATCTTTATACGAGCTTTAGTCAATAGTAATATTTTTAGGATAAAGATGCCTAAGTGCACAAAAAAGAGAAAAAAAAAAGTATGTTTCAAAAGTGTATTCCGAGAAGTTGGTCATAAAATCAAATGAAAGTGAGATATTATTTATTGTAAAATGCCGAAGAAGAATTCTCAAAAATACAAAAAGCGGACAAAGTACACATACTAGAGGGGGCCGAGAGCTTATGTGTTACCTTGGGGATGGTGACTCTGAGGATACACTATTAGGGTTCATAGTTCATAGTCAATAAATATTTACTTCGGGAATAATAGGAAAAAGTCCAGTAGTACTTAGGGCATGCTTGTACGACCTCATTTTACCTTTCATTAATCTAAATTCCACCTAAGTGCATTTTCTTCTAAACGTTTAAGGGTTTTTAGCTTACAGGGATAGGTTGAACTGGTCTGTTTCAACCCGGTTTAAATTGTCTTAATTATGCTTGAGATGCTGGTAAGCGGATTGGTATCTCTTTAGGTGTGAAACCCTTAGGTTTATTGATATCACTTGAACGAAATCGTTAAATATGATAGGGCCATGATAGGCCGGTGACTGGGTTTATGTGGAAAACAATATCGGCAATCGCGGTTTTTGCGTTGATCTATGCATAAAAGTTAATATGTTTCAAAGATTAGTCTTGAATTTTGATTCCATTGCATTACATATTTTTCGAGAACGAAAAAGGTTTAAGTGTGGGGTTAGTTGATATGGTCAAAATTATATACAAATATTATATATATTTCTACACTTTTAACTACGTTTGAGCCAAGTTTCTATTGAATGATATTCTAAATGGTTCATATGTGAATTCTTAATGTTTTCAAGAAACAACCTAAAATGATACATTATGTAAGCTACATATAATATAAATGAAAGCTATTAATTAAGTGGCCCAAAACTATATATTCTATTTGATAAGTAAATTAATTTAAATTAAGATAATTATAAAAAGAGAAAAAAAATAAAGAAAGAAAAGTCGAATATTAATATTAAAATTTTGTTATGGGAACCACACGTAGACATATTGTGTAAGTTTTTTTTTAAATAAGGTATGCAATAATTGATTAATAACTTTGTGCCTCTAGAAACAAATTTAAGGTGTTATGAGCTTTGGTGCACTAATAATCAAGTAGGATAATATTGGAAATTGCAAGCCCAAGAGCTTGTTATAACAGGCCAATACTACAACTAATTAACCTACAAGACTGTGACGATAAAAGGCATAATAATATTGAAACAAAATTAGTCTTGAATTTGATCTATGCTTAAAAAATTAATATGTTTCAAAGATTAGTCTTTAATTTTGATTCCATTGCATTACATATTTTTCGAGGACGAAAAAGGTTTAAGTGTGAGGATAGTTGATGTGGTCAAAATTATATACAAATATTATATATATTTCTACACTTTTAACTACGTTTGAGCCAAGTTTATATAATGATATTCTAAATGGTTCATATGTAGATTGTTAATGTTTTCAAGAAACAACAAGCTAAAATGATACATTATGTAAGCTACATAAGATATAAATGAAAGCTATTAATTAAGTGGCCCAAAACTATATAATCTATTTGATAAGTAAATTAAGATAATTATTAAAAGAGAAAAAAATAAAGAAAGAAAATTCGAATATTAATATTAAAATATTGTTATGGGAACCACACGTGGACATATTGTGTAAGTTTTTTTATTTAAATAATGTATGCAATAATTGATTCATAACTTTGTGCTTCTAGAAATAAATTTAAGGTGTTATGAGCCTTGGTGCACTAATAATCAAGTAGGATAATATTGGAAATTGCAAGCCCAAGAGCTTGTTATAACAGGCCAATACTACAACTAATTAACCTACAAGACTGTGACGATAAAAGGCATAATAATATTGAAACAAAATTAGTCTTGAATTTGATGTATGCTGATGAAATTAATATGTTTCAAAGATAAGTCTTGAATTTTGATCCATTGCATTACATATTTTTCGATGACGAAAAAGGTTTAAGTGTGGGGATAGTTGATGTGGTCAAAATTATATACAAATATTATATATATTTCTACACTTTTAACTACGTTTGAGCCAAGTTTCTATAATGATATTCTAAATAGTTCATATGTGGATTTTTAATGTTTTCAAGAAACAACAAGCTAAAATGATACATTATGTAAGCTACATAAGATATAAATGAAAGCTATTAATTAAGTGGCCCAAAACTATATAATCTATTTGATAAGTAATTTAATTTAAATTAAGATAATTATAAAAAGAGAAAAAATAAAGAAAGAAAAGTCGAATATTAATATTAAAATTTTGTTATGGGAACCACACGTAGACATATTGTGTAAGTTTTTTTATTTAAATAATGTATGCAATAATTGATTCATAACTTTGGGATTCTAGAAACAAATTTAAGGTGTTATGAGCTTTGGTGCACTAATGATCAAGTAGGTTAATATTGGAAATTGCAAGCCCAAGAGCTTGTTATAACAGGCCAATACTAAAACTAGTTAACCTACAAGACTGTGAAGATAAAAGGCATAATAATATTGAAACAAAATGGGGAGAGCCGTGGTATTTGGAAAAAGTTAGTAGGCTTGGCGGCTAAATCCTTGGAGTGGAGATTGTGATTGACGAGGGGGTTACTTTTAGAGACCACTTTGCAACAAATTCCTCAGAAAGGAAAGAAGAGAGATCACCCAAGCACGTATATTATACGTTTATGAATCATAAATATTATTTTATGTGCGTATTGTTTTTGAGCATTAGTGTTGGCTAAACTCCCTAACTACCTTTGTTTTCGATGAATACCATCTGATTTGCGGATTTTAATTGGTTTTTGGTTTTTAACGTTGGTTTAATACTAAAATTAAATAATCTTTTTACAATTGAGTTGATGTGTTGGCATATCTTGTTTTGATTTATAATTAATCTTTGTTCCGCATGTGTCTTATTGAATGTCTTTAAGTTATATATGTACGTTTAGGTCGCTTACTGTGTGTTTGTGATATTTTATAGTGTTACTAGACGTACTAATCTATAGGAACATTGGTTGGTTATTTGTTAGAGCTTTATATTCTACCTATCTAGAGACTGAGAGTAACAGATAGTCAGGTTTTCCTCGTGAATATGTGTTTAGGCTAGAACGCTCTGACAAGAGGTTTACCTAGATTTCCCTAGTTTCTAATGATTGTTCTTAGGTTAACCCGTGCATTTAGGTGCATTAAGATAGTGAGACATATGGGTGATCTTTCTTTTAGGGTACTTTAGTATTGTTGGAGAGACTGACATATAATCCAACCAACCGGTAAGTTTCCTTGTAGGTCACACTCGGAGAATGATCAGGGATCCTCTAGGTTGCTTAAGGGTGTCATAATTTAAGATCCTGGTTCCATCATAGTTTCCATTGCCGAGAAAGATCCAATATTCACAAGTAGGATTCTAAACCTAGGTAGTCCTTCTCCTATCTTTGAGTTCGTCCAAATAATTAAGTTGAAGTCTATTAGTGTTAGTGTCAGTTTTAGTTTAATTAGTCAATTGTTTAATTAATAAAATCATTAAGTTCTTAGTCAAAGTCTAGTCTAGGTGTCGCTAGTGTCCTTTAGGTTCGATATCCGGTCTACATTAAGCTTTACTATAGTTGATAGATACACTTGCCTGTATAGTGGTCTAGCATTAGGATAGTTTAGATTTATAAATTTAAAACTATAGTTTCTAGGTTAGGTTAAGTTTTGATAGACCGGTTTCAGCACATAACATATTAACTGTAGTAAAGTCTGATGAAGTCCGGATATCGAACCCACGAGACACTAGAGATACCTAAACTACACTCTAACATAACTTAACTAAACTAAATTAATTGATTTTTGTGTATTTAATTATTAACTATAAACATAAGTGAAGAGAAGATAGACTTCGAATATTGTTAGATCCGTAGAAAACATTACCATACAGGGGAGACTGAGTAGAGGCCGACCTAAAGTGACTCGGGATGAGAGGATTAGACATGATTTGCTAGACCTAAACCTCTCCGAGGACATGGTTGAGGATATGAATTCTTGGAGACGTAGAATTAAAGTTAAGGATTTCTAGGGATAAAGGACTACCTTAGGGGCTTCTCTTTACCTTATTTTTTTGGTCACACACCATTATGTTATATTCTTTTCATATATTATATATTTTTATCCCTATATATATTAGTATTATTATTTTTACTACGTGCTATTATTAATTATATTACTGTTGAACTTTGATCTCCTCTTATATCCCCTCATACATATGTTATTTAGAGCTAAGGGTCTCTCTGGAAGCCACCTCTCTATCCCATAGGATAAGGGTACGGTGTGCCTACATTCCACCCTCCCAGACCCTACTTGTAGCTTTGCTATTGGTGGGATTCCACTGGGTATGATTGATTGATTGTAAGATCAAGTTAAAACGAGCTAAAAGCATTACTTATTATATAATTAAGTCATTACATGATGATAAAAATGTACGGAAAGTAAGTGTGTTTTACAACACATCCAACATCCCCACACTTAAGTCTTTTTCGTTCCTGAAAAAGTAATCTACACAGGATCATAACCAAGTGAAAAACAACAAACTATCAGATTATTATCACTTTCAAAGCACAAGAAACAGCCTGACATATTGACCTCGATTGCCGATATTGTTGTCCACTTAAACCCAGCCACTAGCCAATCAAGCCCCACTTTTGCATTAAACGTTTTAAGTCCAAAAATTAAGGCTACACCTACCCCATCTCAGTCAAAGAGAGCTAGAAAAACTAGAGTCGAAGCAAACTGGTTCGACAAATCACCATAAGCCAAGGACTCGTTGATAGTACTAATTAGATGCACTCGGTGAAATTTGGATGGATGAATGGTCATGTGGAGGTCGTACGAGCTATTCCTAAATATTATTGGACTTTGTCCTATAAATTCCTAATTTCATATTTATTGACTAAGAACCTTCGAGCCCCAATTGTGTATCCTCAGAGTCACCATCCCCAAGGTAACACGTAAACTCTAAGTCCCGTCTAATATGTGCATCATTGGCCTCTTTTTCTAACTTTAAACAATGCTCATTTGGCATTTTACAATACGTAATTTTGTTCATAAGCATTTTGCTTGTCTTGAACAACTTTGGATAATACAATACATAACAAACTTTCAAAACATACCTTTTTTTTTCTCTTTTTTTTTTCTTTTTTTTTTCAATCTTTTATATCACCCTAAAATATATAACTATTTCTAAGCTCGTAAAAAGACGGACATGTGGTGTGTGCTGTTTTGAGTGCATTTAATTATTACAATCTCAAAGTTATCAGATTATGGTAATCCTCCCTAAGCATCGAAATTCGGTTTCACCGTTTGTAAATTATTATATATATAAAAAAATGCTAAAGAGGACTATCAAAGCTAGTTGGGCCTACCGACACATCCCAAATCAGATATGCAAACCATCCCGTTTATTATTATTATTATTATTATTATTATTATTATTATTATTATTATTATTATTATTATTATATTATTTTTCAAAAGTTCCGAGAGTTCGTGAGCACATTGGTAATAATATCATTTCCTGCATAACGTAGAAGAAAAAACATTTTCAAGGGACATTTTTCTTTAAAACTTTTGTTTTATTTTTTTATTGAAAACATTTTTTTTAATTTTTTTTTATAAATTTTTTTTCCCTACAACTAAGTAAAATAAATTCCCATCCCCACACTTAGAACGAAATCGTCCTCGATGAGAATAAGAAAAAGAAATAAAATAAAATTAAAAATAAAACTTAAAATTTTCAAAATTAAAACAGAGAACGGGTTACTCCCCTGGTTTATATGCAGATTCTTCATCAGTTGTGTATCATTCGAGTGACCGTATAGGATTTCATTTGCGGCCGCAACCTCCGGAGAACTAGTTCCAAAACGCCATCAGAGCTACCATGCGCATAATAATACCTGCAATAACTCAAACTCGCTCGCATGTAGCGGCGTACAAACAGAAAGCAAAAACATAAGAAATAAACATATTTTTGTGTTTTTGTATTTTTTAATTTTTTTTATATTTATATATTTTTTTAATTTTTTGTATTTTTTTATATTTTTATAAATAACAAAAATAAAACAAATAAAAACAGATAATAAAGAAAATCGTAATACAAAATCTACAACTCGGGCTGTCTCCCGAGTGATGCATCCATCACGTCTACGCCTCGGTGAATGAGTCAAGGTAGAACACCTCGACAGTCTGATCAGCTACCGGCTCGCCTATGTAGTGCTTCAACCTCTGACCGTTCACCTTAAACTTCCCGCTTTTGTCTTCAATCTCAATTGTGCCATACGGGAATACCTCAGTACCGGTGAATGGGCCTGACCATCGGGAATTCAGCTTTCCAGGAAATAATCGTAATCGGGAATTATATAGCAAAACCTGATCCCCACACTTGAACTGTTTATCACCTCTCAACTTTCTATCATGCAACTCTTTAGTCTTCAGCTTATAATTGTACGAGTGTGCATATGCATGATCGCGAAGTTCCTCTAACTAATGTATCTGATGGAAATGGTTCTCGCTCGCGGATGAAAGATCGAGATTAACTGTTTGAAGCGCCCAAGAAGCACGATGCTCCAACTCAACAGGTAGATGGCAGGCTTTCCCATAAATCATCCGAAACGGTGTGGAACCGGTCGGAGTTTTGTACGCTGTACGGAAAGCCCACAAAGCATCATCTAATTTGTCGAACCAATCCTTTCGGTTTAGCCCATCCGTCTTCTCAAGAATGCGTTTAATGCCCCGGTTACTCACCTCTACCTGTCCACTAGTCTGTGGGTGGTAGGCAGTCGCAAGCCGATGGGTGACCCCATAGCGTTGCAACGCCTTCTCCATCTGCATGTTGCAGAAGTGAGTACCTCGATCTCTGATCAAGGCTTTAGGTACACCAAAACGAGAGAAAAGATTTTTCAGAAATCTCACTACAACTCGGGCGTCGTTAGTGGGCAAGACTTTGGCCTCGACCCACTTGGAGACGTAATCAACTGCCACAAGTATGTACTCGTTCCCTATAGACTACGGGAACGGGCCCATAAAATCAATACCCCAAATGTCAAAAACCTCGCACACCTGAATAGAATTTAGGAGCATCTCATTTCGGGATGAGATGTTACCGACACGCTGACACCGGCCACAGCTTTTTACGAACGCATGGGCATCTTTGAAAATAGAAGGCCAATAGAATCCTGAATCGAATACCTTCTTAGAAGTAAAAACAGCACCATGGTGACCTCCTATTGGTCCCTCATGACAGTGGCTCAAAATCCGCCACCCTTCTTCAACATCCACGCATCTCCTCACCAGCTGATCAGCACCTATACGAAAAAGAAACGGGTCGTCCCAGATGTAGAACTTTACGTCAGCAAAGAATTTCTTCTTTTGCTGGTGAGACATCCTCCTAGGGAGGGAACCGTCGACAAGGAAGTTCGCGATATCAGCAAACCACGGGTAGCCGTCATCCTAGGCTTTGACAAACATGAGATTCTCTATCCGGAAATGGTCATTGATGATGACCCCAGCATCTCCAATCTCGGCTCTCTTAAGACGTGCCAAATGATCGGCCGCTACATTCTCAGCCCCCTTTTTATCACGGATTTCGATATCAAACTCTTGAAGCAGCAGTATCCATCGGATAAGATGAGGCTTAGCGTCCTGCTTGTTGAAAAGATAATGAATGGCAGAATGATCAGTGTAGACTACTGTTTTGGACATAACAAGATATGACCAAAACTTATCAAATGCAAACACCACAGCTAATAACTCTTTCTCGGTGGTGGTGTAATTCTCCTGAGCACTATTTAGGGTTCGACTAGCATAGTAGATCGGGTGGAAGTGCTTCTCCTTCCGCTGCTCCAACAGCGTAGTCGCTCGCATCGCACATCAATTCGAATGGCAAAGACCAGTCGGGAGCAATCATGATCGGGGCGTTAACGAGTTTGTCTTTTAGAATATCAAACGCCTCGATACACTGTTTCAGAGAAGACAAATGGTGCGTCTTTCTTTAGTAGCTTGGTCATTGGTCTCGCAATTTTCGAGAAATCTTTAATGAACCGGCGATAGAAACCTGCATGACCTAAGAAGCTACGGATGGATCTTACAGATGTGGGTGGGGAAAGATTAGAAATGGTTTCAATTTTAGCTAGATCGACCTCGATCCCCGCACTCGAGATCCTATGTCCTAGAACAATGCCCTCGCGTACCATGAAGTGACACTTCTCCCAGTTGAGAACTAGGTTGGTGTCGACACAACGAGCCATCATCCTATCTAGGTTGGAGAGACAATGATCGAAAGAATTCCCGAAGACAGAAAAATCGTCCATGAAGACCTCCATGGAATCCTCGATCATGTCGTGAAATATCGCCACCATACATCGCTGGAAAGTAGCTGGAGCGTTACATAGTCCGAAGGGCATACGTTTATTGGCAAACGTGTCGTAGGGGCAGGTGAATGTGGTTTTCTCCTGATCATCGGGAGAGATCGGGATTTGGAAATACCCGGAGAAACCATCCAGAAAGCAGTAGTACTGCTGACCCACCAAACGCTCAAGCATCTGATCAATAAAGGGTAGAGGAAAGTGATCTTTCCTAGTGGCATCGTTCAGTCTGCGGTAGTCGATGCAGACCTTCCAACCAGTCACGGTCCTAGTGGGAATAAGCTCGTTCCTTTAATTGGTGACAACAGTCATGCCACCCTTCTTGGAACACTTGGACCGGACTCACCCAGGCGCTATCAGAGATGGGAACAATGATTCCCGCATCAAGGAGTTTAATGATTTCTTTCTTAACGACCTCTAGCATTTTCTGATTAAGCCTCCGTTGAGGCTGAACGATGGATTTGAAATTATCCTCCATGAGGATCTTATGAGTGCAAAATGAGGGATTAATCCCTTTGATGTCGATAATCTTCCATATTATTGCCTCCTTATGCGCTTTCAGCACCTTCAACAACTTAAATTTCTCGACCTCCGTCAAGGCAGACGCGATGATGACGGGTAACTTCCTCTCCTAGTCCAGAAATGCATACTCCAAATGATCGGGTAGATCCTTAAGTTCTAAAGAAGGAGGAAGGCTCTCAACGGAGGGTCGGTCCCTCGGATCGTCTCGCACGATCTCAACAGCTGACTCAGATTCTAGGGGTGGTGACACGATGTCATCCATCAATGGTTGAGTGGTCATGGCAACCATCTCGACCTCTGAAATCTCCCTATTGAGAATCTGTGGGTCGAAGGTAGGTCCTCCACAGATTTCAGTGAAAAAATCCCCCACATGCGATACGATGGTGTCAACGAAATACAGGGAGTCGTCCGCCGACTTGGGGTGCTTGAGTGACTGTCTCACGTCAAAGGTGACGTTATCATCCCCAACTCTGTGCGGTGGCAAGGAATGGTCGGCCTAAAATGAGAGGAATACTATCATCCTCATTCATATCCAGAATGACAAAGTCCACCGGTAAAATGAACTTGTCGATACGAACAAGCATGTTCTAGACCACCCCTCGCGGGTATTTCACGGAACAATCAGTAAGTTGGATACTCATTTGGGTTGGCCCTGGTTCGCCAAGACCCAACTTACTGAACACAGAATACTGCATGAGATTGATGTTGGCCCCAAGGTCGGCCAAAGCATGTCGAACCGTATCGTCGCCTAAGATGTAGGGAATTGTGAAACTCCCAGGATCGGCCATCTTTTCAGGCAACTTGCTCTGCAACACTGTAGAGCACCCAGTACTCAACGGAATAGCAGAGACCTCAGCTAGCTTCTCCTTATTGGAAAGAATGTCCTTGAGGAATTTGGCATATTTGGGCATCTGAGTAAGCGCCTCAAGGAAAGGAATGTTTAGGTGAAGCTGTTGAGAAGTTCAAGGAACTTGGAGTTTTGCTCCTCGTCTCTATCCGATCGGAGTCTCCTCGAATAAGGTAATTTGGGTTTGTAGACTCTCAAAGGTGGGTTTGATGATGATGAAGGTATATCAGCCGGCTTTGTAATCGCAGGAATAGTCTGCTGGTGTGTCTAGGCCGGAGGAGGCTCCATCTGGATCTCCTCGTCCACCTGCTCTTCTTCATCAACCGTTGGTGTGACAACTCTCGAAGGTCCAGCCTCTCTTTCTCTTCTAGCACCGCTCCTAGTAGTCACCGCTTTGGCGAACCCTCTCGGATTTTTCTCAGTATTACTCGGTAGTGAACCCGGTGCTCTCTCGGGTAACTGGTTGGTGATCTCTCCGACGTGACGCTCGAGATTAGCTAGAGACGTGGCTTGGTTCTTCAACATAGCATCGTGTTCCGCAAATTTCGCCTCATTTGTCACTCGGTTCCACTCGTCTCGCTTCAGCAGCTCAGCCATCATCTCCTCTAGTGAGGCTTTCTTCTCCTCTCTCCCCGCTTGTTCCGAACTCTCTTGACCCGAAGTCCCCTGCCCGAATAGATTCTCTCGACGCTGGTTTTTGGTATTGGGCTTGGTAGCCACTGGCTTGTCCCCCTCGATAGTTATTCTGATTTCTCCAGCCAGTGTTCCCGCCAAAGGCGGGGTTTTGATATCTCAAGGGGTTGTTGACGAAGTTAACTTCCTCCTGATTGCTACCCGGCTTAACTGGACAGTCCATGGTGTCGTGACCCCATCGGCAAACCTCACACTTCGCGACGCTCTTAACGATAAGATCTCTAACGAGTTTGTTCAAAACATCAATCTGTGCTTGCATGCTAGTGTTCGAATCGACTTGAAGTACTCCTCTTGATGATGTGGAAGAATTTCTGCCCGTGCCCCTCGTAACTCGCTGCTAGATCATCAAAAAGGACGACGCACTCATCGGGATTTTTGTTCTTAAGAAGGTTCTCGTTAGCAGTTTGGTTCAACATCTCTCTCACATGCTGAGTGGCTTCATTCTAGAATTTCTCGATGAGCATCCACTTGTCTAAACCATGATGAGGACAACTAAGAAAGAGATCCTTGAATCTTTCCCAAACTTCCCCAAAAGACTCGTCAGACCTCATGCAGAAGGAACAAGTCTCCTCACGGAGTCGAGCAGATTTAGATGGCGAAAAGAATTTGGTCATGAATTTTTCTTGAAGTCCCGCCCAAGTGGTGATGGATCCAGCAGGTAGTGACTTCATCCATTTGTAGGCTTTGCCAGTGAGTGAGAAGGGAAAAAGACGGAGATAGATGGCTTCATCGTTCATGTTGCCGATATTGAAAGTTTCGCAGATTTGAACGAATATATCGATGTGGTTTGAAGGGTCTTCGCTCTCTAGCCCTTCGAATTGGAGTGAAGTTTTGATGAGTTGCATGACGTAGGCAGGAATTGACCAGTTGCCGGCGGCGGCACCGTTCGGTAAAGTGATGCTTGAATGAGGATTCGTTGTCGGCCTACCATAGTCAGCTACTACTCTCCTAGGCGGTTGGTCACCCATGTTCCTATCCCTAGAAGAAGCGGAAGAAATAGAAGTAGAAGAAGAGTCAGAACCTGTCGGTGAAACGGAACGCTCTCTCTCGGGCTTGAATTTCTCGGTATCGTTAGGCGTTTCAAGCTTCGGCGGTCCTTGTGAGCGGGTATGACGAATACGACTAAAAAGAAAAAAACTAAAATTAACTAAGCTAAAATTAAACTAAAAACAAATAAAAACAAATAAGCAAGTAAACAGAAAACAGGTAAGTCCCCAAACTCGGTTCGTTCTCTAATCGCCTCAAACCGTGTCCCCGGCAACGGCGCCAAAAACTTGATGTGCGAAATTATATATATAAATAAAACACGAATCGCAACTAAGCTTTAAAAACCAAACAATCTATCATAGTTTACACAAACGGCAAGTGTAGTGATCGCGTATATCAAAGATAAGGAAAGTCCGGATATCGAACTCGAAGACACGTGAGAACGGCTCAAATAATAGACCCTAATCCAAGTCCTACCATAATAATATTTGTAATTGATTTTATTATTATTTTTTTATTTTATTTTAATTAATTTAAAACTAACTTACTTAACTTAACGAAACTAACAAGAAATCTTAACTGCACTAAACGAGGTTTTAACAAATATGGAGAAACGACTACCTAAGCAAGAATCCTATTGACAGTTCAACGGCTAACGGAATTAACTAATCACACGACACTGGGATCTTAAAATAATTAACTAAGACTTATTAAAGTTCGCTAGATCACCTATCGGTCTCACCAACTAACCCTCACAAATCTAAGAAAATTGAATAAATGCACCGGGAAAACAATTATTAAGATACCTAAATGACGCATCTCCTCTCGGACTCAACGACACAAAACCCGCTTAAAATTGGTACTAGCAATTAGAGGGATAAAGGGGTAACAATATTTAACTTGATCTAAGACACATATTTGCAAGCAAAACTAAACCGGATAAGACCAAAACTCGCTCTCGCGCAATTCTAACCTAACCGAATAAAGGCGCGAGACAAACCGACTCCCTATCACCTCTCGGTCGCAAGGAAGGTGAAACTATTGATTTTAATAATTAATTGCACTCAAGATTCTTATGGTCGCGCTAACCACAAGCAGATCAAAAACACCAAGTCTAAGACCTAAACGAATAACCCTAACCAGACGATACAAAATCAATCAATCAAAGTAATACGCGGAATCAATAAGCAATAATTATATAAAGACAATATTTAACACATCAAAGATTAAATTATATAAAGCTTTCAATAATAATACGTCGTGTAATTAATTAAAACTAAATAAACCGCTAAACAATGTCAATAATCATCTCAACCTAGATAGTGCAAATAGTTTAGCTACTCATAATAAAAAACAAAAACAAATAAACTCTAGTAGCAAAGCTAATATCTAACAATTATGGAATAAAGAATTCACGATCAAAGAATGAAACCGAATAATTAACGAACCGACGAATGCTCCAATCTTGTTGTATCAAATCTGTTTGAGTTCCTTTTTTGTTGACTTTCTTGCTGCTTCCAATATATGTTATTATGTAGTAAACCCCAAGTTCAATATATCCAGCCGTAAAAAAAACAAAATAGCTTCAATAATCAAAATTCTTCCACTCACGTGGGTTGCAATCTCCACCACACAAAATCAATTTATGCGTTTCCTTAAAAGAAACACACAAAAAAAAAAAGTTTCTTTCTTCCTGTTCTATTTCCGATAGCCAGATATGTGTAGAGTTCTAGGGTTTTTTTTTTTATTATAATATATATATTATTAACTCATGCATGTCTTTACAAAAATGGGTCGGGCCGGGCTTTAACTTGGTTCTTCAAACTTGATCATGTAAGCCTCTTATGTCTTCCAAAACCCGCTCCTTTTCTCTTTTAAAACTCGTCACCTACACAAAATAATAAACTTTGTAAGATCAAGTTAAAACGAGCTAAAAGCATTACTTATTATATAATTAAGTCATTAAATGAAAATAAAAATGTACGGAAAGTAAGTGTGTTTTACAACACATCATATATCTAAACTCTCAATTACCATTCCTATGTAATACGTTAACAATATCCCATAAAGTAGTTGTAAATACACGGTAAACAACCTAATATGCATCCAAACATTAAAGACATTCACAAAGACAAATATGGAATAATAAATTGATCATAAATTAACACTTAATACGCATATACATCACAACCAAATAACAAAAAAAAAATTACCAAAGCATGAACTAACAAATAATAAATCCAAAACAAAAAATAAAACAAGTCTAAAAAGTATTCATCCAAACGCAAATAGTATAACAATTTAGTTGCTCATAATAATTAATTAAACAAGAGATAAAATATATATTGTTGTTCATCGAAAAATAAATAAATATTAATTGAGCTACTAGCCTATAAGCTTAAATTAATTGAGTTCTGTGCATGTTAGCTTAAATTAATTCACGTGCCTTCCCACCTGCTTCCTTCACACAAGCCGTAGACTTTTAGAGCTTCCAGCGAGCTTGCTTGATTTCTTTTTTTTCTTCTTTGTTTTGAACTCTCAGCCACCAACACAGTAGCGCCGCCCCGCCCCCCCCCCCCCCCCCCCCATTTTTTCTTTGAAAAATTTGTCCAAGCTCCAATTAACCTACCGTCTTTTATTTTCTTTTGTCAGTGATAGAGCCCAAATAAAATATTGATTACGAGTTACATCCTGAGAGATTGGTTTCTATACATGATCCATGTATGTTTAAAATACTTGAATTATAACGTCATTTTTCTATTTGATGCACCTGCCAAAACATATACACGATTTATTATATTATTTGGTATATTAAAACATGTATTAGTTGATTGTTTTCCTAACTCTCACCATGTATTTTAACTTCATAATAGTAATAATAGCTACTCGACTATTTACATATTGGTCTCAACTTTAATAAGTACTCAGTTTAACTCTTTGTCTTTTGAAACCAATAAAATCTACATACAAACCAACAAGGTGAATTATTTAATAAAAACAACCCTTAGTCATTCAAAAGTGAAGGAAATAGTTATAATATTTATACATAATTTAGCCCATACTATAAATATTATTTTTTCTTAGAGATATTCGAGCCTAAGGTTATATTAGGTATCCAAAGGGACAACCTAATTCTTTATAACCAATGGTTCCTATACCAAATTATGTCATACCTTGACTAGAAATTGCAGAAGCATAAAACGGGAATGTAACAGACACATCTGGTATCAACCACATTATTTTATAAATAAACATTAACAAACTAATTACATTATATTACATCATTCTAACTTCTTTTACATACTAGGGGTTCACAACGTTGATCAGTACGTTAACCACTTTATTCCGTATTAGTATACTTGCGTCTATTTACAGAAGTTACATTCACGGCCCAAGCATATAACACACAAACTCTTTAACCAACTTTGTGACACCTGAAAAGCATGTTAAAAATGAGGTCTACTACAAATAGTTGGTGAGTTTCACAAGTTTAAACGAAATAAGGTATGCGTATTCATGATATGTATGTATATGATGTACTTATACTAAACCACAAGTGAACCCTTGATGTGTTGTTTCCACGTGGTCTCCACTACCCATGCACTTCCTGTGGCCTCCAATGCCACATGCCCCAGGTAGCTATGTCTAACACCACATAGCATATATGTATAGCTATATGGTCATGTGTAATTGTATAATGTCTCTGCACACCCCACCGGCTCTATCAATTGGGTTTGTCAAACCAATAGTACTATTCACATGCCACAGGCTTATAGTTAATCACTCGTGTTTGTAGGGACTTTCAAGTGTTAGCACTTAGATAATGCACATCATAAGACATTTCCAAATAAATATATGTATATATATATATAAAAACATGCTTTTCACCCCAAATGTTTGTAAAATAGGTTAAAAAGAGGGGTCATGAAACTCACATTATCTTAGTATAGCGTCGGTAACATGCTTTTATAAGTAGTATGCATCGATTATAACTTGAATCCAATATTCGGTATTTTCATTTTAGTACCAATATAGTCTTGAAACTGAATTCAGTTGTATATCTAGTCTGAGTATGGATATTACGCCTAGAACATGTCAGTAGTTGATGCAGCGGTAATACGATAATGAAGATCGAATCACGTTGATTCAATGAATACCCGTGATGAACTTCTAAAAACCCCCCAAATCCCACCCAAAGGTCAAGGAAAGTGAAGAGAAAAATGATTATTATTAAAATTAAAGTCTGTCTCTCCAAATTACATAACCAGCATATAAATAAAAGTTCTATTACGAAATGTCCTAAAGAGGGCCATGGGCTAAACACAAACCCAAAAACAAAAACACAAAAAGTGCTGAAAAAATATAAAAAGGCCCATAACTTTATTTAGAAGGCGTTTTTGGGCTTCGAACATGGGCCAAACCGTTGTAGGCTGTTTTCCATAGCATGCTCCTCGTCTCAAGCTTCGATATGACTGGTAATGGGCCCGAAACGAAGCTTCGTGGGCCAAGTTATGCCCGTTTTCGTGGGCCACCTTTTGTAGCGCGATCTTGGGCCTCCAGAAACATAATAGCCCAGTCTTCAACACTTGGGCCAACATCATTCCCCTGGATAGAAAAAATTTGACCTCGAATCAGCAGCATCCTCATGATCAGAAGTTTCCCCGTAATAAGGTAGTAAATGCTTCACAATAAACACATCAGAACAACGAATGTGACTCGGCAGCTTTAGACGATAAGCATTTGCGTTTATCTTCTCCCCAATTTCCACGGGTCCAATCTTCTTAGCTGATAATTTGTTGTATTCCCCAACAGAAAAATGATCTATTGTCAAAAAAGCCCAGACAAAATCACCTTCTTCAAATTCAACATGTCTTCACTTTTGATCAGCAGCCTGCTTGTACTTTGAATTGGCTCGAACCAGGTTGTCATGCACTTATTTATGAATCTCATGTAGCCCTTCAACAAAATCTTTCACCTTCTTAGGTATAGAACCAGGAACAGGAAGTGGCATCAGGTCAAGTGGTCCCCGTGTCTAAGCAGAGTAAACCACTTGAAAAGGACTAAACCCGGTACTTTGATTGACAGCATGATTATGAGCAAACTCAGCTTGACATAGCTTTTGGTACCAAGACTTCACATGATCACCCACAAGACATCATAAAAGATTACCAAGTGACGGATTAACAACCTCCGTTTGCCCATCCGTTTAAGGGTGATAGGCACTACTGAAGTTAAGCTGAGTGTTCACCATTTTCCATAGGCTGCGCCAAAAATGACTTACGAAACGAGTTTCCTAGTCAGAAACAATGGTAAATGGTAAACCATGCAAACGATAGACATCTCGAAAGAATAACCGAGCCACGTTAACTGCATCTTTCGTCTTCTTTCAAGGAATAAAGTGCACCATCTTAGAAAACCGATCAACAACAACAAAGATCGAATTGTTTCCCCCTCTGAGTTCGAGGTAACCCCAACACAAAATCCATACTACTATCAGTGCAAGGCTGTGAAGGGAATGGTAATGGCATATAAAGACCTGCATTAGTAGCCGTGCCCTTTGAGACTTGGCAAATTCGACACCTTTTAACATACGAATATGATCTACCTTTTTCCTCATAGTAGGCCAAAAGTAGAAAGACTGCACCAAATGTAAAGTAAGGTAACGACCAACATGACCCTCCCCGTGTAACTCCTGAATGATTTTCAACCGTAGACTGGAGTCAGTCATACATAGCTGGTTTCCCTTGAACAAAAACCCGTCATGCAAAAGAAAGTCTGACTTCTGACCCGCTTGCACATCCTGCAACACAACTGAAAAATATGGGTCAGTGGCTAACTGCTCACGAATAACATCCAACCACCCCAGCACATTGACTCTAATAGAAACAAGCAGATTTCCACTCCTGCTTAAGGCATCAGCAACACGGTTTGAAATACCAGTTTGTGTTTGACCCCAAAAATAAACTTTTCAAGAAATGGTAACCAACATTTGTGTTTATGAGATATCTTGTCTTGCGTGCGATTATGCCATAGAAAATCATGATCAGTGAATAAAACAAACACTTTATGAAACAAATAGTGACGCTAATGCTTCACAGCTTGGACCACTGCATAAAACTCCAGGTTCTAAGTACTATATCTCAATTTTGCCCCTGTTAACTTCTCGCTAAAATAAGAAATAGGTCGACCCCCCTGACTGAGAACCCCGCCTATCCCAACCTTCGAGGCATCAGTATGAAGTTCAAAAACTTGTGAAAAGTTAGGCAATACCAGAATTGGTGTGGTAGTGAGCTTTTCCTTTATAACCTGAAAAGCTAACTTTGCCCCCTCTGTCCATACAAACGTCTTTCCCTTCATGCAATCTGTCATAGGTAATGAAACTAAAGTGTGGAATGAACCGCCTATAAAAAGAAGCAAGCCCATGAAAACTGCGGACTTCAGTAATGGTGGTAGGAGTTGGTCAGTTTTGAACAGCTGCAACTTTAGACTCATCCACCTGTATCCCATCACCTGAAATAACATACCCTAAGAAAAAAACTTTAGGGGTCATGAATACACATTTCTTTGTTGCTGCATAGAAATTGTCTCTGCGAAGTAAGGCCAAAACCTTCTTGACATGCACGATATTCTCACTGAAAGAAGCACTATAAACAAGAATATCATCAAAATATACCACCACAAACTTCCCAATAAAAGGCCTGAGCACCAGATTCATCATACGCATAAAAGTACTAGGCGCATTTGATAAACCAAAAGGCATTATCAACCACTCGTACAACCCTTCACGAGTTTTGAAGGTCGTTTTCCATTCATCCCCAGGTCTGAGACGAATTTGGTGATAACCACTCTTCAAATCCAACTTTGTGAAAACAGTAGCACCAATAATCTGGTCTGTCAAATCATCAAGTCGAGGAATAGGAAACCTGTACCTCACCGTAATCTTGTTGATGGCTCGACTATCAACACACATCCGCCAGGTGCCATCCTTCTTTGGAGTTAACAAAGCAGGAATAGCACAAGGGCTCATACTTACCCGAACATGACCCTTAGAAATCAACTCCTCAACCTGTCTACGCAACTCTTCATGCTCTCTAGGGCTCATCCTGTAATGTGGCCTATTGGGAAATTGTGAACCATGCCCCAAATCAATATGATGTTGGATGTCACGCAAAGGTGGCAGCCCATCCGGCAATTCATCAGGGGAAATATCAGAAAATTTCTCAAGTAAAGAATCATAGCTTCTGGAATCTCAACTTCCTCGTGCACAGGTTTCCCTATCAAAACAAACACATTGTCTGCCTCCACCAACTCATCTTTAAACTGACTAATGGTCAACAAGTTACCCGACTGCTTTGTGGCTAGCTGCTTGGGCTTGCTAGGAACAAGCGTTATCTTTACCCCGCCAAACATGAAGCTATAAGAATTGGACCATCCGTCATGCTCTATACTTCGATCATACTCCCAAGGTCTACCCAACAACAAGTGGCACGCATCCATAGGAACCACATCATACACAACATCATCTTTATATGTGGTCCCGATAGAAAAAGAAACAATGGCCTTTTTAGAGCCGTTACCTCCCCCCCCCCCCCTTTTTAAGACACTGAAGCTTGTAAGGCTTGCGGTGACTCTCTGTCTTCAAGGCCAACTTATGGACTGCCTCTTCAAAAATCAGATTGTCAAAACTTCTAGAATCGATAACAAACGTGCAAACCTTCCCCAAAATGGTACATGTGGAGTGGAAGATGTTATTCTTAATCCATCCGTCTCCATCAGCCTTTGGTGTATAGCAAGAACGCCTAACCACCATGTTCACCCCCACATCACCGGTCACAAACTCCTCCTCGTACTAAGGTTCTTCATCATACTCTAGGGCCTTTTCACATTCTTCATATTGTTCATCTTCAGATTCAACAAGCAAATGCCTCTTACCCACTTGTTTACAGTCGACTTCCCGATGGCCCGTCACATTACACTTGAAACACTTCACCCCACTACTACTAGCCCTCTTAGAAGTCGACCCAGTGTTGTTGACCCTCGTCTTCTGTTGACTAGGCACGACACGAGGTCCTTCACCACCCGACCCCGAATTTCCTCCAGCAGGGGCAGGTGAATACGAACCGCCCACCCGACGGTTTTGTTTTTCCAAAGCCAACGCCCGTTGGTACGCCTCAGCGACTGTTAACAGATCAAAAAGATTTATATAGTCCATGATCTGAACCCTTAAACCCCCAATATACCGAGAAACGAGTTGTTCATCGGTTTCTTGAATATCATCACGAGCAACCAAATGATAAAACTCGGTCGTATAGTCATCAACCGATCTGGATCCTACTTCAAATTCTGCAAACGTTGATACATCAACCGTTGAAAGTTGTGAGGTAAAAAAGTATCCCGCAAACACTTTCTCATCTTGGCCCATGTCACGATCATTGACTTTCCGAGTCTACTTCGTGTCAACTTCAATTGTTGCCACCTTGTTGACGCCCTCCCACATAGCCTGGTAGCGATCAAAGGTACCCGCTTATTTTCAGGAACCACTCGGAATTCAAACACCTCTTCTACAATAACCAACCTATCAATGAACCCTTCCGGATCCAAACTAGTCCCATCAAATTCTGGGATATCAGTTCGGATCCCCGCATCCCAAAGCCGGTTTCCATCTCCATGTTCTTGTCTTGGTCCCCTCGCATAACCCTCAACGGAAGACGAATCATCATGACCAAAAAATGGATTATCGAAGTCATGCCCCTCCCTGTTTTCAGGGGCCTGTCTTCTACGATTCATCAAGTCAGCCATTTGATTAGTGAGTTGATCGACCACTTCCAATCGTTGCTCCACCCGTGCCATAAATCGTTGTTCCAACTCTCGTTCGTAAACCTCATCTAGCGGTCTCTGTCTCCTTAGAGGAATTTTGAGCCAGGAATTCGGCTTTGATACCAACTGATGCCGCGGTAATACGATAATGAAGATCGAATCACGTTGATTCAATGAATACCGTGATGAACTTCCTAAAACCCTCAAATCCCACCCAAAGGTCAGGGAAAGGGAAGAGAAAAATGATTATTATTAAAATTAATATTTGTCTCTCCAAATTACATAACCAGCATATAAATAAAGGTTCTAATACGAAATGGTCCTAAAAAGGGCCATGGGCCAAACACAAACCCAAAGACAAAAACATAAAAAGTGCTAAAAAAAACATAAAAAGGCCCATAACTTTATTTAGAAGGCGTTTTTTGGCTTAGAACATTGGCCAAACCGCCTTAGGCATTGGCCATAACGTGCTCCTCGTTTCAAGCTTCGATTCGACTGGTAATGGGCCCGAAACGGAGCTTCGTGGGCCAAGTTATGCCCGTTTTCGTGGGCCACCTTTTGTAGCGCGATCTTGGGCCTCCAGAAACATAATAGCTCGGTCTTCAACACTTGGGCCCACATCAGTAGTCCTACATTATGACTTTGTACAATGTCTAATATTAAAAATCGGTTTTTGTTCAGTTTCACCGTTTCCCGTGCCTGCCAAGTTGGTCATTTACGCATTTCGAAAATACGTAAGATCACACAACTTTGTAACATAGGGTTTCGGTTAGGGTTCTAAATCAAGTTTTGAACTGTAAAAACTTTATTCAGACTTCCTATTACATTTTTTTGGCAAAAAAAATATTTGTTTCTAACTTGAAACTATGTTTAGCATGAAAAGATGTTTTGGACCAGTTTAAAGGGTTTTACATGGTTAAACATGTTTTTACTAATCAAACTATAATCCTTATGTTTAAAACAAGTTTAAAACTCACTAACTCAAGACCATACCTCTTGTTCTTGGCTGAAAACTTGAAAAGAAAGATGGATCAGATTTACTTTAAAAGATATTTTTTGATTTATGGGGGTGATGGGATGATTTTTATTGGCGAGAAAAGGAGGGGGTGTCCCGCTAATCCCAATCGGGATTTGGAGTGGCCCATGGGGCTCTTTTTCTTCGAATTTTCTCGTTTTGCATGCATGTATGTTACATACCATGTCCAAATTTAGTTTGGTTTCGGTTTTCGCCAGAAAAAAAAAATTCAGGTACGGTAAACAACGCAAAACGAGCATTTTTCGGCTAATTTTTGTAAATTAAGAAAAACATTCCATTTGGTTATAAAAATCCAAAGTATTTTCACAATTTGCTTACAACACCTCAAATAAGTTTTTTTATAAGTCTTTTTTGGCTTGACGGATGGTACAATGCTTGTATTGGTACTAGCATTTGCGTTGAATATTTAACATTTTACATGTATAAATTTAGTTAGTGTTTACCATTGTTACATATATAATTTGTTTGGTGTTTACAGTTTTGTTAAACTTTTGACTCCGTATACACAACATTAATATTTATATAATGTTTTAGGATAAAGATATATACCATTTGTGTTGTGTTTTCTAATAATCATCAAACCATAAACTGGTTGTTTGTAGGCTTAACTAGGTAAATTATTTATCTTTTGAGAATGACAAGTTTGATATGTTAAATTGATGTTATAAAGATGTAATAGTCTTTGTAGTATGTTTATTATTTATGTAGTGTTTCTATGTTTCTAATTTAGTTTCTAAGCTTGATGTCGACAATATAATATATTAAATTAGTGAATTTATATTAAAGTCAAGATCCTTTGTTAATTGGTATAAAGATACCGGGTTTATGAAGAATATTTGAGTTGAAGTAAAATATAAAAACAATTAAGTTAATGATTTGTAACTTGCTACTAATTAATAATAATTGCCCCCCCCCCCCCCCCTCCAAAAAAATGCTTTAACGTTTTACTAACATGCTCTTTTAATTAAATAATTAGAAAATAAAAGAAACAAATTCTTATTGGTTGAAATCTCTTCTCGCTCAAAGAATCATTCTCGAATGAACCTAATACTATATATATATACACACACACACACATGTTATATGAGTGATTTTTTAGTGTAACCAGTATGTTCATGATATTTAGAACTTGTTTTTCATATGCATGTCGAGATCTTAGTACCACCAGCTGTAAGGAGAATTAGGACTGTAGAAACCCACATATATTGTCCTTTAGATAAATAATCTCCATGCCCTACATTATACCCTACAAGCCTTGTTAACATTAGCCTTTTAATTTAACCCTGTGTGATGAAACTCAGTATATTTGAGTTGTATATAATTTGTTTGTTGAGCAAAGTACACAATGTACGTATGTCTCGAATTCTTTGTTTGTATATATTTACGATATTTTGGAAAAAAAATGAATGAAAAATAAAGAAAAAGGTGAAAAATCAAAAAATCTCAAAAGGAGTCAATGTTTGAAGTCAGTATTGGTTGTAAACAATAGTCAGATTATTAGTTCATTTGTTGTTTAGTTGTTTGAATAAATTGGGTTTCATCCATAATAAGTCATGAAATAAATCCTGTTACATACCCGAACCTAAGCCACAACAAAACCCTTAGTCCTATTATTTATGCAACCGGTTGTTAATGGATGGAGATATGACCGGCTCGCAAGATTATTACTTTGTGTTCATACTTGGTATTGAGGACCGAGAGATACTAGCACACTTTTTGTTAGTCCAGATTTTAACCGAGAGGAGAGATATATATGTGAGGGGTGTGATCATTGGTGTCTTAACCAGAAACAAAGTACACATGTTTGGGCAGTTCCATTGTTTTTAAATGCATTATTAAATTTTTTGGTGGGTTATCAATTTTGAAAGTGTTAGTCTTGTGAAGTGCGTATGACCTTATACCTTACTAGAATAAATGATGATAACTGAGGAACCATCGATTAAAGTGTATGTGTTTCATGATAGTTTGTTTGAGAGCAAGAAAATGATAAGTGTGGGGATGTTTATGTATATTTCATGTATATTATTATATTAATTAGTTTGTTCTAGTTAAAATATCGTGTGAACTTTGGTACTTCAAGCATGTTTATGAGTTTCAGTTCTTTGGACGTTATGGATGCTATTTACGAGCTTGGAATGATGATGGAAAAGAGCGGAATTGATCGGCATTTGGTTCGAGGCATAAAACAAGGAAAAGCTTAAAAACTCCCTGCCAAGAGGTCCCTTCGCGCTACGCGAAGGGATGAAGAACTGATTCTTCGCACTACATGAAGAACCCATAAATAAAGACCGACTATTTTGTTATTCGCGTTTCGCGAAGGACTGTTACTGAAGATCTTCTCACTAAGCGAAGAGGTTTAATGACGGGAAAAAATAACGTAATTATATTAAAGCATTCTTCAGCCTCAATTCGATATATTTCTTGTTCCAGCAGCCATAAACGAACCCTAGGGAGATTTTGTATTGTCTCGGGCTTTCAGTTCTTCAGTCGATGCTTTCATCCTTCCATCAGATAAGCGAGTTAATCGTTATGCAAATGTCAGGTTAAAAACCTTTTTGATCACTTTAGGCTAGAGTTTTGTGGCATTTTCATCAGTTGCGGGGTTTTGTGGCAAACTATCCATACTGACTTTCTTCTTCGATCACATTCTCTATTTGAGTCTAAGCATGTAAGTATGCCTAGGCACCTCACTCTTAGCTGGATTTACTCATAAACTAAGTTTAACACAGTGGAAGCGCGCATAACTTGAAGTGGAAACTAAAACTTTTACATCAGAATTTATTTCTTTATTCTAATCTTCAAAATGGATAGACTCGTATGCACCTCAAGCTCTCCACATCATTAACAATACCTGCACAAATACTAAAAGTCATTTACATGCTGAGTGAGTTCTAAAGTTTCTTTCTTTCATAATTGATCAATTTAAAACAATTGACACATGAGTCTTTCATATTATAATATAAATTTAACATGATCTTCAATTCTTAGACATTCATTTACATTCTTACCATTGCCTTTTTCAAGCATATCAGAGCATGCACGTTGTTCATACACATTACCTATTTCACTAGTGTCCATAGCTAGACCATACAATCACACAACCTATATCTATTCATTGTATCGGTAACTAGACCACGTTCTCATCCCATAACTAGCCCATCTTACAATAGTATCCATAGTTGGACCACCTTACCGTAGTATGCATAACTAGACCATATTACGCATATCTTAAGCGATCAGTCAATACCTTGTATCTATAACTAGACAACATTACCATAACAACATATGCCCTAAACACAGTATAGCTTTAAGTCCTTTTTTATATCTATGCCCGTTCTTTCATTTCCATAAAAACACACTATCATATCAGTAAAAGGAACACCCTTTTCATATCCATAAAAGGAACGTATGTCTAATGTATAAGAACTTGTGTACTGCCCACGAGCATTCATGATATGGACAAGTATAAGTTACGATGGCCTCCCTGATGTCCACGTCATGACTGACTCGCATTCTTCATAAAATTTTGTATAAAAGAATTACATATATTTGTCACTATTTTTCCCGTTTAATTTCTCATATAAAACATGTCACATTCATCTTTTATCTTCTTTCATGAGTATGCATACAGCCCCAAAACATTTAATGGTAAAAAGGAGTCTAGAAACTCACCTGGATCCTGATGCGTTCTGAAATAATAGTAATTCCTTTCCCCAATTGTGCACGACTAACTATTAAACACTAGTTGTTAATTAATGATTCTACCATTAGTTAATTTAGCTAAGCTAATGGGTTCAACCCCCATTCCCCCCCTTTACTTAATTAATCTTACTAACGCTTGCTAACTTTTACTAGGATATGTATGATGGTTACATATTTATGTAAAGCCCCGGTCCCGGTGTCCTACTTTAGTGTCGAATTTACTCATAAAAACAGTTCTAAATTTCAGAGTTAATTAAAACTTTTCGTGGAATATAAAACTTCAACCATATATTACATATCATTCAAATCCTTCCATAATAAACAAACTTTTGTCTATAAACACAATATAAAAAGTTTATATTTAAACATCACAACTTTCTTCCAAAGATGCCAGCCTCTTCCGTCCAATGCCATGCGTCTTCGATAAAGCCAGCTGCCTTAGCCTATTCACCTGCGTGCATACTAAAAGTTAGCTACGCTGAGTGAGTTCTACTTAATCAGGCAACATACAATTCATTCATATACTAGATACTTAACCTTTTTTACTTCCGTTCGTACATACATAAGTATATACCATCATTCATACTACCATACTTTCAGACTTTCATATTTTATCTTACTTTACATACATACTTATACGTTTTAAAGAGCATTACGCCCTACTTCCTCGAGTATTATTTGGGCCCGGTTCCCTTTCTACCTCTAATATTATTAGGGTCCGGTTCCCTTCTTCCTTGAGTATTATTAGGGTTCGGTTCCCTTCTGCCTCGGATATTATCAGGGTCCGGTTCCCTTCTTTCCATACCGTACCTTTCTTTATAATTATATTTATAAACTTTTTTACATACTCTCAATCTTTCCTATAGCATTCATATACCATTAATACATCATACATAAGACAATCACATATCATACACTTACCACTTAAGGTAAGTGTATTAACTAATCACATCGAGTATACACACAACCCCAAAAACATAATAAGGAAATGAGGCTAGAAACTCAACTGAGCTCGGTTTCATTCAGAGTTAAAGGTAACTCCATTCCTTAACTGGGTGCGGCTAACTGTATAAGAATTACATGCATCAATTAACTATCACTACCCATATCATATTTAGAGTTTAATATAGCCCTCAATGAACAGGGGTTCGGGGGCAGCGCCCCTGGCAGCGGGGTCTAAGGGCAGTAGCCCCTTACAGGGTCCAAGGGAGAGAGCCCCTAGCTGTGGTCGAGCTGACCTGGAAAATTTTTATTTTCATTAATGGTCCATTACTAAAATTTCATAGAAACCAAATTTTCTTTAAATACTTAAATGATAAAATTATTCTGCGTAAGCATCACTCGCTACCTCATTCGTTATGACGAATGGTTCCATTCGTTATAACGAATGGTTTGAATTTTGTCTTATTGAGACGAATGAATGAATAACGAATGAATAAGACCATTCGTGACTTCTTGATACGAATGATAGATTTATTCGTTACAAGAGCATACGAGTGTGTCTTTTAGCATATGGTTTGATTCATGTCTTATCATGAGTAACAAATGAATAAGGTCATTCGTGACTTCTTGGAGACAAAGGAGATGTTCATTCGTTACAAGAGCATATAAGTGTTACTTATTCGTAATGACAGTTCAGCGAATGCCCAGCCATTCACTTATCAGAATGAATAAGCATCAGTATTCATCCAACTTTGACCCAATTTGTCAACGTCAAAATCCTCAAGAACGAAAACGGTCAGCACGCACCAGATTTGCAATTAACCCATGAATCACGATGAAACAACACAAAATTGGCATCAATCGACTCGTATACTCAGTTCCTATGAACCCCAATCAACCAAACACTTAACATTAAGTTTTAATTTTGTATTCGATCGATGTTCATAACCGGTTATTTGCTTGATTAATTAACCTATCAAATGTTAACAAATTTTAACGAGAATCATCACATTTGATTTTTCTTTACCTAATGAATCTCAAGCAATCAAAAGAAATTGATTTTAAGAGTTTATTTTTGGTATAAATGAGGTGAACGATCCAAGCATAAATGAACTAGATTTTCGATATAAAACGTACCTTAGACGAATCGGTTTCACGAACACAATCTAGTCTTGGTGTATGTCTTGCTCGTCAAGATGCTCTAACACCCACGAGCTCGGATCTTTTCCTTCGGATCTTGGTTCGAGATAAAGGAGGGTGTTTGTGTGTGTTTTTTAGTGTGTTATGGAGTCTAGTGGATAAAAATGAGGGTGTTAGGGTTTTAGGTTTTAGGGAGGTTTAAGGGGTTTATATACCCTTAAGCCCATGGACCTAAGGCCCATCACCATCCCTTATTCTATTTTTTAAATGTCTATTTATCTAAAATATATAATAACACATTATTAAATAATCAAAAATATCTTTTATTATTATTAAAAGTAGGGTGTTACAATCTACCACTGAGTATTCCCAAAGTTAATTTGCAAAGTCTATTTGCCATTAGCAACTTAGTATTCTCATTTGCAACCTAGTATTCCCGTTTGCAAATTAGTATTCTCATTTGCAAATTGTTATTCCCATTTGCAATTTTGTATTCCAATTTGAAACTTAGTATTCCCATTTGCTATCTAATAATCACAATTGCAAGTTAGTATTCTCATTTCCAAATTAGTATTTTCATTTGCAACTTAGTAATCCCATTTGCAAATTAGTATTCTCATTTTATTTGCAAATTATTATTCCCATTTGAAACTTAGTATTCCCATTTGAAAATTAGTCTTTCCATTTGCAAACTTAGTATTCCCATTTATAATTAGTATTCTCATTTGCAAAGTACTATTCCCCTTTACAAATTAGTATTCTCTTGTGCAAATTAGTATTCCCATTTGCAAACTAGCATTCCTATTTGAAACTTAGTATTCCCATTTGCAAGGTGCAGCTGCATTTGCAAAAGAGCATTCCCATACTTTTTATGAACCAAACCTTACTTACTTAACTCGAACCGAACCGCTTAGCTCGATTATAATTAAGCTTGTAATTATAACACTCATTATATCCCGATCTAATGTCCTACCAAATTTTATGGCAATCTGACCTCAAGTACATAACCTTTTAAGCTAAAGCATAACTTTTAAAAGTCGGTTCAAATTTGGTTTGAGGTCGGTTCAGATCTGGATCTTGACACGCGTTTGATCTTGATCTTTCTTCTTGAATGCACGACACACGAATGATAGATGTTTCATGCTCATTCCTCTTTATTTCTAGATCCGGCTTTAGATGGAGAAAGGAGAGTGTGTGCAGGCAATATATGAAATGAGGAGTTTATAGGGTTTTAGGGTTTAAGGTGATTTTTTAGGCGAAGCCCATGGACCTTAAGCCCACAACCACTCCTAAATCCATGTGTTTAATTCTAAGCCCAACACTCTATTTATTATTATTATTTAAAATAAATAAATAATAACACATAATAATGATAAGAAAATCTTTTATTATTGTTATTTATCTAGGATTACGGGTGCAGGGCCAGCCCGTATGCTTTAGAGACTAAAGCTTAGGCTTTAGGCCTACCAAATATTAAGGCCCCAATTTTAAGAAAATGTATGAAAATGATATGTCATATTGTAAAAGTTTTAAGTTGAGCATAGAAGAGATGAACGATCTGGTGTAGTAGGAAATCAACCAAGGATCTCACGCTTTCACTATTTTCAATCACTCAATCAGAGATCGAATCTCCCTTGCATGAAGTTTAATTTTTTGGTGACTACTAGTAGGAAATCAATTCAAGGCCATAAAATTTCAAATTAAATTACATTTATATTTATCTAAAAGAAAAGGATAACTCATTATTTATCTAAAAGAGAAGGATTAACTCGGTATTTTTTATCTAATCTTCAAATACTTTTTATTTTTCTTAACATAAAAACTAATTCGATAACCTAAGCTTATACTATAGCTATTAATTTATCTATTGCAATCAAATTTATTTCGAGTTTAGAAAATTAAATTTCTAACATTATATTACTTATGACTCATTCTATTAAAAATTGGGATAGTATATGAGCATTATAATTGCAAATGTGTATGTTGAGAATATCAAAGTTAATGTTGTCGTCCACAAGATGTTTTTAATATATCTTTCAATCAAGTTAATTTTAAGTTGTGTTTCAAAATATTTATATATTGTTTGGTTTCTTTAAAAGACAAAACTAATATTGCAATGTACTAGTTTATATAATAAAAATAGTTTGCCTAAAAAGAAATAGAACTATGGTTTTAAATTAACTTATTCGTCTAATCAACGTGAAGCGGAACAAACAAAAAATTGAAAAGTGAGAATCTTTTTTTTTAATAAGGCAAATTGAAAAGTGGGACCCTCTATTTAATAAGGCCCTGAAATTTTAATTTGCTTTAGGCCACTAAAATGGTTGGGTCGCCGGTGTTGCAGTATTTCTCTAGAGTTGTGAATAAATAGGGGATTTTACCCATGTCCCACGTGAGCTTATTCTTCATCCAAACCTTGAGAACTTATCTCTTGATGTCGATCTCTTTGCATAACTACTGAACACGTGCCTTGTTTCTTCCTTAATGTGCCACCGAAACCACTATGCAAAAGCCAGCATCCGATCATTACGAGCATGAGTGAATTTTGTGAGGAGATGCCACCAGCACCACTCCACCGGAGCTAGGGCCAGACACACCTCACAATTTGTCTCTTGAAGCAGATGGTTAATAATTGTACTCCCACTATCTCATCAAGGCTTAGTTACGGTGGCACAACTCAATTCCTCCCAGACTCCCTCGGCTCTTACAAGTCAAAACTCTAGGCTCCTAGTTCACTCGCGCAAGCATGTGAAATTGTGAATTGTACTGCTACAAAGTTGATGGAGCGTTCTCCAGAGGGTACTGGCATACCGAAGGAAAAATAATCGCATATATTAATGCATAATAGCTTCCATCCACTCAAGTTTCACCATATATGTGTCCTACACAAAGAGTGGTAATAAAATTAAAAATTTATTAGATCGGGTAAATACGATTAAATCTCTTTAGACAAAACTAATTTAAGAAATAACTCAAACAATAAGCCGGAAAGCTTGTATGTATCGGTACGTAGCCGAAAAGGAATGATCACAAATTGAAACTCTTGCCTATTAAAAAAGTGATCAATGTTTATGAGTAACTCATTTAATGATAACTAAATAGGAAACAATCTGAATCTGATTGCATGTAACTAATAAAAAAGAAAAAAAAATGAGTAAGCCACAAAAACATTGTCGGCCTTCAGAATCGATTAACACAATATGACAGAAATTAAACGAAATATATGAACACGATTGAATACGAACAATTATATGTATTATTGATTTTGTCTTCAATTGATAATTTACAATGGTGGTCGGTGGTGGTATTTATACCCATCGGCGGTTACAATTTTACCGTCGCGATAGTTCCCTGAAAGAACGCAACGCTTCGTTTATTTTTCTAACTAGTTACAATATTTACACAAACTATTTACTAATAACAATTTACACCCTAACTTTGTTAACCGAACTATATAACAAAGTTTAACTAAACTATCATAAACTAATGGGATATTTAATGAGATCGGGATTATTCCAACAATCACACCCTTAATCTCGATCTTGTATTATGACTTGCTACTTTTTCATAGTAGTGTAGTTTGACTCCAAACGAGATGAGCCTCCTGATCCTTCCATTTTGGACATTCACTTTTATAATGTCCGAGCTCATTGCACTTATGGCATCTCACATGACTTTAATCTTCACGGATAAGTTCGCCTAACCTTCCATGGCCTTTGTCTTCATGAGCTTGTTCACCGTCTTTACTTTTCCCGGACCAACGACCTTTACCCCGGCCTTGTCCAAAGTTTCTTTGGTTTGAACTCTAGTTGCCACAATGCTTACACCTATGTTCTTTAAACTTTTATTTTCCAGATGTGTTGGTGAACATAAGTTTATTATGTTTGTCTTCTTCCTCGGTTGACTTCTTGATGCGTTCTTCATAGGCTTTTAATCTTCCAATGGCTTCTTGAAACAACATAGTATTCAAATCTGCAAATTGTTCAATTGCAGCAGCAATCTGAATGTACTTCTTTGGTACAGATTTAAGTAGTTTTCGGACTAATTTTTTATTATCGATTGTGGATCCAAGGTTGTTGGCTTGTGACACGAGTTGACTAATTTTTCCCGTGAAGTCATTAATAGTGTCCGTATCTTTCATTTTCAAGGTTTCAAACTCATATTTAAGAGATTGTAATCTAGCCTCTTTAACCCTGTCTGCTCCCACAAAACGAGCCTTTAAGTCTGCCCATATGTCTGATGCTTTCTAATGATGAGCAACCTGAAGAACAATTTCTTCGGGCATTGCTTGAAAGAGATATGCAATAGCCAACCTATTTTTCTTAACATCAACAGCAACTTCTTCTTCTTCGAGTACCTCTGAGATTCCATGAACATAAAAAATTGCTATGATCTTTACTGCTTAGGTTGTATAATTTGTTGAATTTAAAATTGGGCATTGTAGCGTCATTGATGGTCCTGCTTCCTTTACGGATTCATTATTCTTGTCAGCCATTGATTGAGTCTTCTTCCTTCTCCCAATCTTGATATGACTTGATGTGTCACTATTCAACTTCTACGTTTTCTTTCGGTTGAATAATATATACTTGCGAATGCAGCCCACTGGTCTTTCGGTCACCACTGGATTTGATCAAATCTCTGCCAAACTGCTTTTGATCAATTTCTTCCTGGATCGAATCTCTGACCTCCTGTTACTTGCTAGAAAAACAGCCCCTGGTACTTTCGGTTGCTTGATCACACCTCTGCTAAACTGCTCGTGACCAGTTACTTCTTGAATCGAAAATATTGAACCTCCTGTTTCTTGACCGCTTTTATTATTTATTTTGAAAGATACCTTTCCAAAATAATCTACTTAATTTCTTATTGAATTAATAATTTTTTTCCTTTAAAATAATATGAATGCTTTTATGTTCCTTTTAAAACATACCGTTGATTTTTTTTTTTCAAAAAACAAAGATTATTTTGTTTAATAAATAATAGTGTCCTTTTGGCCTTTCTCAATTTACAAGCAACGTTTCAAAACAAATCACTTCCAGAGTTTTCTTTCTTCTCCACCGTTGTACGGTGTTTCTTTCTCCGGTTCAAGAGTTCGTTATCTCCGGCAACAATCGCTCGAATTCTTCCTCGTCGTATCGCACCTCTTGAGATTCCTACACACGGCTTTGATGGTGTTGACAACAAACAGTAACCCTAATTTAGTATTCAGGGTTTCGACGATCTGGGTGTTGCAATCCTATCCTGATGAAATCCACAGTCCTTCGGAATTTCAAATTCGAAACGGTAAGTGATATTTCTTTTTGTCAATTTTTGGGTTAGTAAAATTGATTCAGAAACAATCGATCTTCTTGTTTCTTGCTGCACTCTGATACCAATTTGTCGGCCTTCAGAATCGATTAACACAATATGACAGAAATTAAAAGAAATATATGAACACGATTGAATACGAACAATTATATGTATTATTGATTTTGTTTTCAATTGATAATTTACAATGGTGGTCGGTGGTGGTATTTATACCCACTGGCGGTTACAATTTTACCGTCGCGATGGTTCCCTGAATGAAAGCAAAGCTTCGTTTATTTTTCTAACTAGTTATAATATTTACACAAACTATTTACTAAGTACAATTTACACCCTAACTTTGTTAACGGAACTATATAACAAAGTTTAACTAAACTATAATAAACTAACGGGATATTTAATGAGATCGGGATTATTCCAACAAACATGGTGTAAAAAAAACTTTACAACGGCATTCGATCTATGCGTATAACTTTCACGTTGATTGACTAGGGGTTTAACTGTTCGTATAGGCAATTCTATGTTCTATACTAAAATAAATATACATTCAGAACAAAAAAAATTGCAAACTTGAATTCGTCTATATCAATCGAAACTTGTGGAAATATTCTTCGGTCACCCTCGATTTCATAATCTCTAATTCGGCATCTCCTATTCCATAGAAACTATTTTTAATACAAGAATCAAGAAGCAACTGAAAACAACGTTTGATCATTCCTTTCTAGTCATTTGTTTTATTATTTTAGTTCTTGTGTATTGTTCCTTAATCAATTTTTTATTAATCATGGTGTGTAATATGTATTAAGATGTAATCATGATGAATGCTTATTGTTATGTAGTCCGAATAACTTTGAATCAAGTGGCTGAAAACATTTTTTTTGTTTTTATTTTCCTTTTTTTTTTGGCAGGCCAAAACATACTCTTGTTGCCCAAATATGTGATAAATAACAAATTGTTAATCAAATATTATAGTACATAACTCAAAAATGACTCTATAAGCTTAATGATCACCACTCATTCTCATATCAATATATAACATCCAAAGTAACCTTCCTTAAGCCCATAACCAAGCCTATTATTGCAAGGCCCACACTTTACCTCTTTTGTGTTTTAATAAATAAATGCTTTTGATTATTAAATTAAATCGAATGTGACAATTGAATCCTCCTTACAAAAGGTTTCATCCCTAAACCTAACACACGCTAAATACAATCGGATAAAACTTTCTCATCTCATCCTCAACTTCCCAGGTTGCTTGCTTCTGATCCTTTCCTATGTTTCCACAACACTTTCACCAAAGGAATAACCTTCTAACGCAACTGCTACTCTTTAATTACGATCGCAATCGACAATAGTTTCCCGATATAACTTACTCAATTGTCCACTTCTATTTCTACCAATGGCACATGAGTTATGTTGTCGGTGAAACACTTCTTTCAAATAAGACATGTGATAGGTGGAGCGGATCCTGTCTAGATTTTAGGTAACTCTAACATGTAAGCTACTGTTGGAAATTATGGATCGGTCTGATTAATTAAATTAACGTCACCAACCGAGTTATGACCCGTAAGAGTTACACTTTGGGAAACGAACACAAAATCCGCTTAGCTCGTTTAACCGGTAGTGACGAACATTTGATGGAATGGATTATGTATATATAATTATCTGGTATAATTATAAACACACTCATAAGAAGGATTTAGTTATTTATACTAAGTATAAACAATAAGCATATTATGGTTTATTTACTAAAATAGTTTGGGCTTTTAAACGCATGATATAGCGAGTCGGGCTTAAGGCCTGATTATGTTTTGCAAGTATTATATTTATAATACAATAATCCTAAAAAAGAAATAGAGATCGGCAGACTTGGACTATGGCTCCAACCTTTTGGAGCATTGAACTCCACTTTATTTGGAGAACAAAAAATCAACGTCCCTATCTCAGCATCTTGCATGTTTATGAAAAAGGGTTACCGACCAAATCGTTTTGGTGATATCCGGCCGCTACCAAATCCACCTTTGATGGCTGCCGCTGCCAACAGTCATCGGCCACCGCCGTAGGAAGTCCCGAACCACCGCATCTGTTGTGCCGCACCACCAACCCGCCATCCTCTGTTGTTGCTGCCGTGTATGTGCCACCATTGCCTCTTACGAGCCACCGTCACCAACCTCTTCGTGTTCCGTTTGTTAAACTAGTTATAGTTCATTGAACCTCGGTGTCTCTAACGGTAATTCATTAACCACGAAGGTATATCTATCTCATTGGTAATTAGATAGATTAATTATAATTTTTATTCCGTGCGCGTGTTGTATATAATTGGATCCTGTCGGGTTTAGTTTTGGTGTTGATTACTAGTTTATATTTTTCGCTGCATATACATTGCTTAATTGGATTAATTATTATTTGTCATATTTATTGAACCGAGTTTTAATAAATAATTTTTGACTGATCACCACTAAAACTCAGTAGTGGTATCAGAGCCTTGGCTAAAACATACGAGTCGGTACCGGTTTTTTAACCGGACTTAGAACACAAATTTTAATTAGTTTTAAAGTTTCTTATCTAATTAAATCTTATGTCAAATTTAAGTTTTGTCAAATTTTTATTTGTTTACTTGACCAAAAGATTGCCAAGTTTATTTTATGATTGTTATAAATCATGTAAATCTGGCTCAATCCCTCTTTAATACTTATTGTGCTTCTTTTCGATTTTTGGTTTTTATAGTTTTAGCCACTTTGATGGTTCAAAGCTGTAATAGTTAGGGTTTTTCCTTTATTTTATTTTCTTTTGTAAATATTATAATAAATGATACCCGAAGAAAAAAACCAACAAAGCTAAACAAGAGTCATGAAGTCAGTGGGAGTTGCTTGAGACGACTGGATGCACTGAAGTCCATCCTTGTGGTTGTTTATGTTTTGTGACCCCTTGACTCGTTTGGTTTTGCTATTAGGCTCTAACAAGACTGAACAAATTTTGGCCATATAGATTTGTATATTTATCTTGCTATTATGGTTGGTTGTATTTTTAAATTCTTATAACATAACAAACTAAATAACAACATATTTTAAAACGGAGTTATATATATATATTTATATATATATTAAAACAATCATGTTAACACAAGCTCTAAAAGGGTTTTACAACTTGTCAAATTTATCATTAACACAAAGTTTGTTTAAAAAATAAATAATAACCAATTGAGTTTTGCAAATTAAACTAAACTTTTTTCAAAACTATTAACTTAATTGAATTCTGTTAACTTAAAATTGGGTAAAAGAATTGTGACACACTTAGTTTTAATAGATAATTTAAAACTAACAGTTCTGAGAGATGAAAGCATTCATCAACGTGTCACAATCAAATATAGTAGAACTGGTTTTTACTTTATTCGGTAAACACTAAAAGTAAATCCGAATTTTAAATCAACGGTCCATGCCATCATATATAAGCTACACTTGGGGCATACTGTGAAACGTCAAGTGTTTGGAGCCACAACATCGCACTTGATATATAGTCTATCCCTCCATAGTGTAAGGGTTTCATTGACACATCCGGCCTTCCACAAGTAGTTGTACTATGACGACAATTACTTTACTATTCTGTTACGTGCCATAACCGTCTAGTGACTAAGGCGGGCATAGATGAGTCTAAACGTATCTAATTAGATAAAATTTGTCATAAAAGGCCTCATACACGAGAGTTGTGATTTTTCACAATTTGCAATCGTTGTCAATCTGCCTAACCACTTACTAATGTTGTGTGCTACAACTGCCATTACTAACTAAAAGCCAAATTCTCAAAATTCATATTCTATTCATTTGATTGGACCATCAAGAAAAGGAATTTAACATCGAAAATACTATATATATATATATATATATATATATATATATATATATATTTGTATTGCTTATTTAATCACATGTCTTCTAATTATTCCTCCTTCACTCTCAAGCATGTACTTGAGAAAGAAAACACGGAATGACACCACATTTCTTGAATAGCACCGCAATATGAGAATAGTTCTCAAGATGGCAAACAAGCTCTTTGTTAGTTCTCATGTGCTTAAGAAAAAGGGTACATTGACTAATCTTGATTATTCTTTACCGGATAAAATGGTAGCGGATTTCATCTTGAACTCTCTCCCAAGCTCTTACGATCAATTCGTGATGAATTTCATATGAATGCATGGGTAATGACAGTGATGAATAATTCAAATAAAACTAATCAAGTTCTTATGGTCAAATCTACTGGTGTCAAGAATCCTATACCCAAGAAAATAGGTTATAACAACAAAGGCAAGAAATATGTTATTGTTGTTGTCAAGTCTACCACCAACACTAACAAGTAAGTTGCAAAATCAGCACTGCAGCATCATGAAGAACGCAAGTGCTTTGAATGAAATAAGATGGGAGTTTAAAACATAAATGCCCAAGAACCTGGCCAAGCCGAGACAAAATAGGGTCATTGGTGAATGCTCCTCTTAAGATATTTCTATTTATGTTATTAAACTTTTAACTGTTTCTATCAACACATAGGTACTTGATACCGGATGTGGTTACCACATCGTGAATGTCTTGCATTAACCTAAAATTGGAAGAACCTGAAACAAGGTAACATGGAACTCATAGTTGGTGATGGAAAGTGAGTCCCACTTCTTACAATTGGCACTTATCATTTGTGTTTCCATCTAGCCTTGTTTACCTTGGATAATTGTTTGTTTGCACTTGGTTTAACCACAAACATTATTTCAGTTTCGTGAGTTTTAAGTATGCTTTTAATAGTATTTCTATTTTTTCCTACGTGATTAATCTCATCTTATTTTGTGGCTAAACCTTGAAACGGTATTTATGAGATAGGTGTTCAAACAGACAGTAACATATACAATCTTTCTAAACATATCAGATATGGCATCCATGATACATTTCGATGGCATTGCCGACTTCGCCATGTAAGCAAGACATAAGTTAAAAAGGCTCTAATCCGAGGGGATTCTTGAATCCACCGGACCGGAATCCTTTGACGACAACGAATCTTACTTAGCTGGAAAACTCGCCAAGGACTCCTTCACCAAAATTAATGAACGAGCTAAGGATCTGTTAGGACTCATACATACTGATGTCTATAGCCCTTTCAGAAGCATGTCTAGAAACCATGAAAGATATACTTCGTTTCTTTTATCGACGGTTACAGTCGATATACTTATGTCTTTCTTATGAAACACGAGCATGAAACTTTTGAAAAATTCTAAACTCTCAAAACAAAGTAGAATACCAAATCCATAAGAGGATTAAAACACCTCGATCAGATTGACGTGGAGAATATCTTATCTCGGAATTCATCAGTCATCTAAAATAGTGTGAAATTGTTTCACAGCTCACTCCACTCGGCAAACCCCAACATATTGGCGTGAGCGAGAGGAAAAATCGACCCCTGCTAAACATGGTTCGATCGTTAATGTGTAGAAGTAACTTGCCTCACTCTTTTTGAAGATTTGCTCTTATAACCGCCACTCACATTGTCAATCTAGCACCGACTAAGAAGGTAAATAAGACACCATATGAAATATTGCATGTCTCAAACCCAATTTGTCTTACCTTTGAATTTGAGGGTGAGATGCTTATGTCACCATAGAGTCTGGTAACAAGCTCGATCCTCATGATGTAAAAGTTGTTTTCGTCATATACAACCGAAGCGGATATTATATTTACCATTCCGATACAAATATAATTTCTATCAAAAGGAATGACCACTTCCTCAAGAAAGAAACTCTTGAACAAGGAACGGGAAATAATCTTGTTTATCTTGAAGAAATTCAAGAACCACATATAGCCGCTGAGGGAGTCGGAGCGTCTGATCAACAAGTAGTTGTTGATAATAAATCAGACATGAACACAAGCATTAGCAAAAGTAGCAGGGCTTACGAAGAACCTAGTAGATACCTATGGCATCTAAATGGTCCCGGAGTCCTATTAGTAGCTGAGTTTAAGGATGAACCTGGTAACTACAAATATGTTATCTTATATTCAAATATTAAGAAATGGAAAGAAGCCATGAAAGCCAAGATGCAATCTATGCGTGACAATCAAGTATGGCACTTGTTTGAGTTAACCACCGAATCTCAGGTAGTAGTGTAACATCCCGAAATTTCTAAGATGATATTATTTATATTATTTAATAATTGTGAGAAGTTGACTCGGGTAAGCGGAGAAATAATAAAATAGGGTAGGAGCTAGTATGGGTCGGGCTAGTGTTGGTTAATGGATATGGGTTATGGACTTGGGTCATGAAGGAAGGAAGGATGAGACCATGGGCTTAAACCCATGATCCATAATTATAAAAGCCTTAAATCACCCTTTAATCATTTCATTTCACATATTCCATTCACCACCAAAACACACACTTAGCTCTCTCTCATCCTACTCTCTCCCTAGCCGAAACCAAGAAGAAGAAGAAGGAGAATCGGTTTCCGACCCGAGGTAATGATAGTATGATGTTGTTTGAACCCAAACCCATTAGATTTAGTCACAAAACGACGAGCCGACATCGTTAAACCTTTAAAGTCACGAGATCCGGGTGGGTTCGGGTATAAACCGAACCTAAGATGAGCTTAGGGATCACCCTAGCTCAGATCTGGATCAAACGGTATGAAAAACGGTGAAAATTGGGGTAAAACATGCTTTTCCGGCCACCGCCCGGTTTTCCGACATGGCGGCGCCGGAAAGACGGCGTACGAGGTAAGGATGACAGAGAACATTCTCTGACATTCTGACTTAACCCTAGGCGCGTGTGTAGCGAATTAGTTAAGCTGATTCGTCATGTCCATTCGTTAAAGAAGAGGTGGCGAATTAGAATCAGTTCGTTAAGTAATTCATTAACGAAGAATGACCTCCAATTCGCTAAGATGACCAGTTCATGAAGGCCCAATTCGTTATAAGAACTGGTTCGTTACAAGGTCCAATTCGTCACGTTAAGATAACGAATCAGGTGATTCGTTACTTGCCATTCGCTATGTTAGGATAGCGAATTAGACCATGAATCAGATAACGAATTAGACTTGATCTGACAACGAATTAGGCTTAATTCGTTATAGAGAATGAGATGGTGAATAAAATAATAATTTCAAATCCAAGTGGAAAATGTGATAAGGCAGCTCGACCCCAGCCAGGGGCTCTGCCCCTTGGACCCTGCTAGGGGCTGCCGCCCCAAGACCCCGCTGCCAGGGGCGCCGCCCCGGACCCCCGTTCGTTGAGGGGTGTAAATAGACTAGAAACGTGATATGGATAGTAATAGTTAATTGATGTGCGTAATTGTTATACAGTTAGTCACGCACAGCTAAGGAAGGAGTAACTGTTAACCGAGTTCAGGTGAGTTTCTAGCCCCATTTTCCTTGTTATGTTTTCGGGGCTGTGTTCATACTCGATGTGAAGTGTGAATACACTTACCTTAAGTGTTAAGTGTATGCTATAGATGTTATACGAGGTAGCTATTATATAATGCTTGTCGGTGCGTGAACGATCTTCGGATATTGCACGTATCGCCAAGGATAGTGATTGTAAAGTGGTTATTAGTGTGTGTAAATGTTATGATGTAACTTGGTTATTATGTAAATGATGAAATGTTATGAAGTGTGTTGTAGACAAGTAGAGGTAGAGTGTGTTAGAAGTGGCAAGAGTCTAGTAAGAGTGTTAGTGGCATGACGGTAGTACGTGGTAGGGTAAGCCTATACGTGACCTCGTTATTAAAGTGGCAAAGTGGCATAACGTTATACGTTATTAAAGTGGCAAAGTGGCAAAGTGGTAGGGGTAAATAAGAGGTTAAGCGGTAAGGTGAGCAGGTTAGATAGTGGACTACGTGTCTTTGGATACGTATATGATGCATGTAGTGGTTGTATGATAAGTTACTTAATTAACTAGAACTCACTCAGCGTAGCTGACTTTTAGTATGCATGCAGATGAGCTGATTATAGAGTTAGCATGAGGATGGCACATGGCATGGATTGAACGGCTGGCATCTGAAGATAGAAGAAAAGATGTTTTAAATATAATGATTTGTGTTATGGTATCAAAGAAAAGATTTAATGTTTTGTAATGAATGATTGATGTTTTATATACCGCGAAAAGTTTTAAGTAACTCTGATTGTAAGAACTGTGTTTATGAGTAAATCCGACGCTAAAGTAAGGCACCGGGAATGGGGCCTTACAAGTAGGGACCGAATAGATTTTCAAGAGAAAAACCTGACATGCATGTAAATGTGTGCACCTATAAAGCATTGATAGTTGTGAAAATATTTACTCAAACTCAAGGTGTTGGCTTTGATGAAACCTTCTTGCCCGTTACTATGATCAAATTGATCAAGCTGTGCAAACTGAATATGTCCATTTATGGACTTAAACAAACATCTTGCAGATGGAATCTCCGTTTTGATTAGACAATTAAAGAGTTTGGTTTTGCCAAAAATGAAGATGAGTCTTGTGCTCATTAAAAGGATAGTGGGAGCACTATCTCATTCCTCATATTGTATGTGGATGAGTAACTGATCATTGTAAACAACATCCCTATGGTAGAGGAAATCAACCACCGGTTGGGATCTTGCTTCAAAGTGAAAGATATTAGAGAAGCTGCTTATATTATGGGAATCAAGATATACCATGATAGATCTAAAAGGCTTCTAGGGCTAAGTCAAAGTGCATACATAGACAAAGTAATGGCACGCATCTCGATGGAAAACTCCAAGAAAGGTGAAGTTCCCATTGCTAAAACCATATTGAACAAATCGCAATCTTCTTTAACATGAATTGAAACTAAGCATATGCAATAAATTCCATAAGTTTCAGCGATTGGTTCTATCATGTACGTTATGTTATTCACTAGACCTTATGTCTTGTACGCTTTAAGCATGGCCGACCATTTTTAGCAAAGTCCTGGTGTTGAACATTGGACTACAATAAAGAACATTCTAAGGTACTTGGGAAGAACCATATATATGTCTTTAATGTTTGGAGGAGTGGATGAGGATCTCGATGTGCGGTGTTATATTGACGCTAACTTCGAGAGTGACTGAGATGTTTCTCTCTCACAATCTGCTTGGATGAAGAAGTTCATAACCGACCTCGATATGGTTCCAAGTTTCATAAACTGATCGACGTAACCTGTGATAACACAGGAGTCATTGCTCAAGCCAAAGAGCCTAGATCTCATCACAGGACCAAGCACATTTTAGAAAGTTCCACTATATACTGGAATTACTGGATCAAAACCTAGGAGACCCGTTCAGTAAACCGATAACTCACGACAAGCATGACCTTCTTCGGGATGTGATTAGTCTTAGATTAGCTAGCCATATGTTTTGATTTAGTATTTGGATGTACGAACGTTTAAACAATTATAATTTTGAATTCACTTTTGATTTACTTGTTAAATGTAAAAACTGAATCTTATAATTGTGTTCGATTTTAATACATTCAATCCATGAAACTTGTATTCTAAATTATCCTTAGTAAGTTAGACTCGTGGGAACGACTCTGAATTAAGACTATTTTGACTTTGAACTCAAGAAGTTGACTTCCAAACTCATAGGCCTCATGATAAATGACGTCGGATGTAACTCATATCAAATCATCTTCATGGATCTTAGTCATAAGATGCTTGGATATTGGTATACTCATTTGGTATCCTCTAACCTGAAATATATATTAGAACTTTCGTTTACTAAAGTCTATTCTTTGATTAGTGTCAACCGCTACCGCTTAACTGCCAGTTATAAAGGCATTCGTTGGGAGTAGTTCTGAAGTTGAGTGGGAGTTGCATGTAGTTAAGAGGGGATTATGTACTCTTAAATTATATGTTGCAATTAGACATCGTGTCGCCCTCGCTGATTCAAACTGGTGAAGTGTAAGGTCTTACCCAAACTTACTGTGTGTTTGATTGCACCTTTTTTACTCTTGGTTGAGAACAATAATTATTGAATGCCATATAAGAATGAACATGACACTACGTGAAAAAAAGGCTTTAGCCACACATGTGCTGAAATCGGTTTGCCACACTTCAGATTAAATGTGTGGCTAAAGGTCACCAATCATAGTTGCAGCCATACAACTTTTATTTGTGTGACAAAAAAACACACATGCTAGAACTTTTAACGACACATGTTTGGTTCATGTAACAAAAACACATGTTTTGAACCTTAATCACACATGTTCGGAGCTTTAGCCACATATGTTTGGTCGTGTGACTAAAAAAAATACTTGTACACAGCTGGTCGAAACATTTAGCCACACTTTAACAAAAAAAATGTGACAGTTACTAGCCACCTTAGAAAAGCGTGGCTGTCACACCCCAAACTACGGCCTAGGGCTGGAAATTAGTGTCTTAACAGGTTTAACAAGTAAGAGGCGACGCGCGTAACACAAATATCAAACTTTAATACGACTCGTTTAACTACTTTATATGTCATGACTATAAGACACTTTTAAGTTTTGTGTATCAATAAGTGATAATGAGGGAGTCTAGCCTACTAATTTCAAGTATTTAAGAAAATAAAAAAATCACATACCGCACTTTTTTGATTAACAGATCTTATCGTGTCTTTAACAGGTACCCCATTGCCAGCCCTACATATGTTGGTACCACAATTGTAATTAAATCAGAGTTACGTTTAATAGCGGAAGACTGTATAAACTTGTGGATTTAAAATGTAATATTTACATATTCAAAAGACGGGATTTAAAAGTTTTCGTTTAATGTTTTAAGATTACTTGTTTTACAAAAACCACCATTTACATTATATTTAAACAAAATATCCAAGCCATCGGATATCTATAGCACTTCGCCACTCCAAGCGCTATCCTTGTTCACCTGCAAAATGTAAGAAAATACCTCAGTAACGAATGCTGGTGAACATGCTGATGCTAAAAATATTTTGTTTACTTAATCACCCCTCGAGACTACGTAGGTCTCGGCCCAATGTGGCTTAGGAATAATCAAGTTAAAACCATACAATTTATAAACTCAAGTCTTTATACCCGGTTCCCCCAGTGAAACACCGCAGCGTTCGACTAGTTGAGTGCCTATATGTATACACTAGGTCATACTCCCCGCAGGTGAGCGTAATTGTGACCAGGTGTGATGTGCCCACCACATATGAAAGGATCCAGACAAACGTATACTATAGCCTGAGGCTAGTATTTATACCCTTGTTTATAAATGTTTTAGAGACACTTAGTCTCATGTAAAGTTTTTCATATAACACGTTTGACTCGTTGAAAACAAGTTTTTAAAAGTTGAGGCGTATTCACCTTTTGATTTGGATCGGCTTCAATCATCGTCCGAGGGTCTTTCCCGTTGCTATCTCGCACCTATAGTACGAGTATAAACAATTGTTAGTCGGATATACAATCCGGCATTAGACCTTTAGTCTTATTTTATAAAATTTACCTTGATGAACCTTTAGTTCATAAATCTCTTTTACTTGAAAACCTTTAGTTTAAAAGTAATTTATAAACCTTTAGTTTATTTATAAAACCCTATGTTTCTTCTTCTCTAAGAAACGTATTCTTTTCTTTTCTTTATTATTTAAGAATAATTATTTATTACTTAAATAATATTTTCATAACAAAGAATATATATATACTTACACACATATATACATATCTATAATTATTCACAATCTTATCTTTTATTCTTTCTTTGTTATGTTTTCTTTTACTTATCGAGGTATCGAGTATAACCTCGACTTAAGGTTTAAGCCTTATATAATATTTTATTATTATTTTATTCGGCTTTACGCCTACCTTTGTCGGCTTATGGAAACCCTAATGACTCGAGCATCACTTCAACGTTACTTTGCCTTCTTTGCCTTCTTGATCAAACTTCCTTTCTCGTCACCTTCCTTTTAACACGCCAAACGATGAACACCAAAACTTCACCACTTGTCGGCACGCCTTTCGAGATTCGCCACCTTGACATCGAGATATAACAAACACCTTCTTGGTCGATACGTCGGTGGAGAATGGCACGAACTTCGAGGAAACGTTGGCACGAAAAACGATGGATCGGGACACGCTTATCGAGGTGGATTGAGGAAATTGTTATTAACTTATAGTGAGATGCTAGAGAGAGAAAGAGATACTGAATTTTGAAGTGAGTTGTGAAGAACTCGTGGCCTTCTATTTATACGCAAATCTGGAAACCCTTCGCGGTACGCGACGGCCTTCAGCAGGCCCGTTGCGTATCGCGACGTAGCCCCACATCGTCACCCATTAGGTCTGCCATGTGGCAGACGGTGTGCCACGTGTGGACACGTGGCGGATGATGTGCCACGTGTGGCCACGTGTCGGGACACGTGGCAGACGGTGTGCCACGTGTGGACACATGGCAGAGCTTGTGCCAGAGGTGTCAGGCCACATCATCGCGATACGTTGGTTCAACAGCGATCGCGTATCGCTGTTGAATCCTTCTAGAATCTTTTGACCAAACACTTCGCGATACGCGATGGGCTTGTCCTTTGTCCTGTCGCGTATCGCGATAGGACAAAAAAACGGTATTTTCGTTTTAAGCCCTAAGGTTTGGACTTTTGACATTTTTGGTCCTTAGACTTTGGAAAGTTGACAATTTAAACTCAAAATTTTCTCGATGTTACAGTGGCCAAATGTGATCTACAGGCACAAAAGGTTTCAATGATGTGGCTGAATGCTAATACATATTGTCACACTTACGGGTCAATGTGACCATATAACATTGTTTGTTAGCCACTTATATGCTTTTATGTGTGACTTAAAGCTAATGGTGACATTAAAACAAAACGCGTGACTATTAACATTTAATGGTCACATTTTAATTATTTCATATGTGGCTAAAAGCTAATATATATGGTCACGCTTACGTGTTTATGTGACCATAAAGCATTATTTGATAGTCACTTATAATATTTGATGTGTGACTAAAAGCTAATAGTGACAACAAAATAACAAATGTGACTATTATTAGTTAATGTCCACACTTTATGCTTCATGTGACCATCACCTTCACCTCCTCCTAATTACAAACCTAATCCATAAACATCGATTGAAGCTCATTACTCTTCTTCATCAATTTGCTTCTTGCTCCAAACTTTGTCAACCATCCTGCGATCAGATCTAACGGGGGTTTTTAACATGATTTATTAGATACCTAGAGATGTCATAAACATGTTAGGGTTTGATTTTTGTTGAGAACAATTGGCTGACAGATTCGTTCTCATTTATTGATTGGTTTGTAACTCGATGTTAAACAATGACTATTGATCGATTCTTAATTTTAGGATATGGTATTTTGAGTCTAGTTTCTGGAAACGTAAATTTTGTAATTTTTGGATGAGTGTTGTATACCTTTTATGATTTTACAAAAACATATGTCATAGCTGATTCGAGAAGTTATATTCTGGCCCATTTTTCGGACACCATAACTCCCTAATGACAAACCCAAACGGGTTGGTTCCACTTCTGAAACTTAAAATTATGAGTTTAAAAGATAATCTAATTGGTCTTACATAATTTGGTTTAATGAGTTGATAGAACCATTAAATTAGTTTTTGTTGCGCAATCTCGTAAACTGTTAGTACCTATCTATAATGGTTGAATTATTGTGAGTTTTCTATGCATGAGAAAAATATAATAAAAATTGTTTGAGAAACCTGATCCATATATCCTACTATGGTAAATTCTGTAGAATTTATCCTTAATCTTTTCTTTGTGAATAAAATCAGTTTGTACATGCCAGAATCTGTCTCGTGAACTGGATGATCATAAGTTTAGTTGTATGATGAATATTTGGTTGCTTTGCCATGATATGATGTGTGGATACATTTAAGGACTTTGGTATTGTTGACATTACTTATTATCACAAACGATTTGTCGAGTCAAGTTTGTGTTTTTGTGTGAGTTCATATGTGGGTCTTAGAGTCATGTGTTGTTGAACATATTATCATAACTTAAAACACTTGTACTAGGTAACAGTTAGCGAGTCAAATGCATTCATTGGTTTTGAGAAAACTCTATTACACGCGACACCAGGTTTTGGATTGAAAACACGGACATACTTACATACTGGTTTTGAAAACAATAAACGTTTGCCTATACTTGTTTTCTGGATTGAAAACACAAAACTTTTTGAAGTATTGGTTATGTAACCTGCTGAAACTGACAAAAACGAGCTGAACTGCTGATTTTTTATTGCTGAATTGCTGCAAAATTGGTCAAAACGCTTTGAAACAATCTGTTAAGTGCTGAAACGAGCTGTTAAATGCTGAAACGGGCTGAAAAATCACTGAAACGAGCTGTTTAACATGTTGTTTGTTGTAAAAACGAGCTGTTAATTGCTGAAATGAACTGAAAACTCGCTGAAACAAGCTGTTTAACTTGTTGTTTGCTATAAAAACGAGCTGTTAAGTGCTGAAATGAACTGAAAACTCGCTGAAACGAGCAGTTTAACATGATGTTTGCTATAGAAACGAGCTGTTAAGTGCTGAAACTAACTGAAAATTGCTTAAACGGGCCAACACGAGTGTTTGTACTCGACGAGTTGGGGTCTCTGTTTTTTATGCTGAACGTTGACACGGGAGAAAACGTTTTAGTTTTTTTTTTTACTTTTTTCGTTTTTAACGACCCGAAACCCGTTTAGACCCGTTCCGACCTTAACCCATTTTGACCCGGACCTGTTATGACCCGAACCTTTTGACCCTGACCGTTCCGACACGAACCATAACAACCCTTTTTTTAATTGACCCGTTCCGACCCTGGCCCGTTTCGACCCTAACCCGTTCCGACCCATAACCCGTTTCAACCCAACCCAACCCATTTGCCACCCCTATGTTTAATGTATATCGTCGGGTTAGGCGAGTTGTGCCTCTTAAGACACAATTTAAAAAATATTCAAAAATAATAATAAAAAAAACATAAGTCAAAATATAAATAAATTAAACAGAAAAAGTAAAAAAACTAAAACATTTCCTCCGTTGCCATTGTTAAAAAAAACCCGAAACCCATTTTGACCTATTCCGACCTTGACCCGTTTTGACCCGGACCCATTATGACCCGAACCTTTTGACCCTGACCTGTTCCGACCCGAACCATAACAACCCTTTTTTTAATTGACCTGTTTTTACCCATAACCCGTTTCGACCCAACCCAACCCATTTGTCACCCGTATTTTTAATGTATATCGACGGGTTAGGCGGGTTGTACATCTTAAGACACAATTGAAAATTATATGCATAATGGGCCATTATAGATTTTAAGGCCCAATATGGTCCATTAGGACATGTATGACTTGTTTTTTCTATTATGGTCTAATATGACTCCCTATAACATGATATAAACCTTAAATATCTAATGTTACATATCACATGCCATAATAGGCCACTAAGAGATTTCAAGACCTAATATGGCCCATTAGAGCAACTATGACATGAAAAAGGCTATAATGGGCCACTAATAACAACAAGGCCCAATAAGACCTATTGATGAAAATATCACATGTTATCCTCCATTAACATCTAACTATGACTAATTACATTCCTATACAACCTTCTTAGAGCAACTATGATGTTATAAAGGCTATAATGGGCCACAAACACCAGTTAAAGTCCAATATGGCCCATTGACGAAAATATGACATATTATTGGGCGTTAACAAAACTATGACTCACTAAACTCATATTCAACCCTTTTAGAGCAAATATGATATGATAGAGACTACAATGGGTCACTAACAACAATCAAGGCCCAAGACGGCCCATTAATGCAAAGTATGACCTGCTACTGGGCGTTAACACCAACTATGAGTCACTACACTCCTATACAACCTGTTAAATTAACTATGACATGATATAGATATATTGGGCTATTAACAACAATCAAGGCCCAATATGTTCCATTAATAAAAGTATAACATGTTATTGGGCGTTGACACATGACTATGACTCACTACACTCATATACAACCTCCTTGTAGCGACTATGACATGATAGGTGATATAATGAGCCACTAATACCAATCAAGGTCCAATAAGGCCATTAACAACAATTAAGGTCCAATAAGGCCCATTGATGAAAGTATGGCATATTATTGGGCGTAACCAAAGTATGACTCAATAAACTCATATTCAACCCTTTTAGAGCAACTATGATATGATAGAGACTACAATGGGTCACTAACAACAATCAAGGCCCAAGACGGCCCATTAATGCAAAGTATGACGACCAACTATGACTCACTACACTCCTATACAACCTGTTAACGCAACTATGACATGATAGAGACGATATTGGCCATTAACAACAATCAAGGCCTAATATGGCCCATTAATAAATGTATGACATGTTATCGGGCGTTGCCACATGCCTATGGCTCACTACACTCATATACAACCCTCTTGCAGCAACGGGGACATGATAGATGCTATAATGACCACTAATACCAACCAAGGCCCATTGATGAATGCATAACATGTTGGGCCATTGACACAAATCAAGGCCAAATAAGGCCTATTGACGAAAGTATGGTGTGTTTCAGGCGTTAACACCTAACCATGACTAATGACACTCCTATACAACTCTTTTAGAGCAATTGTGACATGATAGATGCTATAATGAGACACTAACACCGATCAAGAACTAGTATGACCCACTAATGAAAGTATGGTTTATTGGGCGTTAACACTGATTACTAAACTCTTATACAACTCTTTTAGAGCAACTATAAATATCATTTGTATTTATTTTATATGTTTTTATATTTAAAATACAATTTCTTATATTATTTATGATTTAATTAGTTATTATATATATATATATACACTAACAACTCTTTATTTTAATTATTAAAAATATTTAATTCTATTTAGTTCATATTAATTTCACTTCCCTCAAAATTTCAAATTAAATTCATCACCCTATTTTCTTCAAAATATATTGAATTACCCTCTCATTCTTAAATCTAATTTGACCACATTTTTAACCTACCTTTATTTCTTTCTCTTCATTCCTTCTTATTATTATTCTTCTTCTTCTCTTTACACCCACCATAATCCTCAATTATTAATTCTCTAACTCACTCAATTCTTAACCAAATCCTTTAATTCCTGGCTCTAATCTAATTATTTTTGCGAGACGAATTCACGTGTGGTGTCGGTTTCCATCAATTCTATCTCGATTTTTGCCGTATTCGTGTTGAGTGTGAAGAACCCTAAGAACCAAGTTTGGGGATTATCAATTTTAAGTGTTATTTCTTGTAATTGAAGCTTAGTACATCTTCTTTCATCGCCAAAAAGGTATGTATTTCACTTGTTTGATGACATATTCGTTTTCGTTTATTTATTGGTATGTAACTTGATGTTAAACGATTATTACTGAACGATTTTTGATGATAGGATATAGCACTATGAGTCTATTTTCCAGAAAATTAAAGTTTGTAATTTTTGGACGCGTTTGAATAGTTTTTATGATTTTACAAAAACACTGGTCAAAGCTTATTCGGGGAGTTATATTTTGGCCTGTCTTTCCGACACCATAACTCCCTAATGACAAAACCAAACGGGTTGTTTCCAGTTCTGAAAGTTAGTATTATGAGTTTTGAAGACAACCCAATTGGTCTTGCACAATTTAGATTAATGAGTTGATAGAACATATCTGTTGGTACATTTTTGTAATGGTTGAATTATTGTGAGTTTTGTATGTATGAGAAAAATATAATAAGAATTGTTTGAGAAACCTAATTCATATATTCTACTGTGTTAAATTTTGTTGAATTTATACTTAATCTTTTCTTAGTGAATAAAATCAGTTTTTTACATGTTATAATCTGTCTCGTGAACTAAGTGATCATAAGTTAAGTTGTATGATGAATGTGTGGTTGAGTTGCCATGATAAGATGTGTGAATACATGTTAGGACTTTTTAGTAAAGTTGACATTGATTATTATCACCAAAGATTGATCGATTCAAGTTTGTGTTTGTGTATACATTATGTCTAATGTGATTCAAGTTTGTGTTTGTGTATAAAACGCTCAAAAAACGCTCAAGAAAAGCTCAAAAAGGTTTTCGGAAAAAAGTGAAAAATTGATCGATTAACCATCCAAAAGTATTTTTTTCGGTGAACCAATGATTAATTGGATATGTATTAACGATTCCGGGATGTTATAATGTGATTTCATGGGTCGATTTGTGAAAAACGGAATTCGCGTACGTAATGTACGTTAAGGTATTATTGTATTGGATCATTTTCCCAACTATTTTATATATGCTTGGTTGTTTTAGTTTTGCATATTTAACTTTTAATTTTATACAGATGATGTATAGTTATGATGCTAATATTTTAACAATTTTAGGTTCAAAAAGTTAGAGCCGAATTGGAAAAAGAACTAGAAAATGAAAGAAAGACCAGAAACGAGTTGGAAGAACGAGTGCAACGAATGAAACAAATGAAAAAAGAACTTAAGGAAAATGAAGAAAGGAGGCAAAAACAATTTGATGATTTTATGAGAAAGTTTGAGGTCAGTAGTAATTAGTAGTAGTTTCAATTTTTTTGAATTTATAACTTATTAGTGAAGGTTTGGTAATGTAAACCCGTTTTGAATTTATGTTATTGGGTTTGTTTAATTTATGAAAAAACATGTTTTGATTTTATGCTAATGTGTTTAGTTATATTTATAAAGTTATGCTTTGAAATATTTATATTATACACTGTTAGCAGGTTAAAAATCTGATTTTTTATAATCCGTTTTAAAAAATAATAAAAAAATTGAATTCAGTAAGACACATTTAGCCACATTTATCTATGTGTGACCAAAAGTATGATAATAGCCACACTTTATATTACAAAAACATTATGTGTGACAAATGGTAAGACAATGGCCACACCACAAACTACAAAAGAGTGTTTTGAGTGGTAAGTTCACATTTTTAGCCACATTGATAATAACCTCCAGTGTCTATATGATATGATTAGTCACACAATACCTCACTATGTGTGACGAAAAGTTTGACAATAGCCACACTTTAAATTACGAAAAGCATTATGTGTGACAAACGGTAAGACAATAGCCACACTATAATCTACAAAGGAGTGTTTGAGTGGCAAGTAAACATTGTTAGCCACTTTTAATGTAATATTCAATGTCTATATGATATCATTAGCCACACTATTATTAAATTAAGTGGCCATTGCTTTGTTATATCCACACGGTATAGGTCACAATGCACGCTTAACGCAACCCTATTGGCCACATTATTATAAAATTCATGTGGCTGAAACATGAATTCATGTGGCACTATACGTTCGATGGTCACTCATAGTAAATAGTCATGAAGCTATATTCTACCGTTTAGCCACACATATTGGAGAGGCTTCTTGATAGCCAACAACTAATGCCTGTACCCTTTAGCCACACGTATAACCACATAAGGCCACTAAAAACTGTGTGTGGCAATATCATACCCATAGTGTAGCGACCTTTGGTCACATATGACCTGAACCAAAGTGCGTGGCTAAAGGCCTACGGCCACACTTTTTTCGTGTGACCAAAGGTCAATTTTCACGTAGTGTGATCCATGTCTCATTGTTTAATTGATGTCATATATGGAAAGGATAAATGGCAACAATAAACATAAGCTCATTGTCTTGCAATGAAATATTCCAATATGTTTTAGTTAATGACTTTAAATTGTCATACCTTGTTGGAGGCAGCCATGTGTAGCTAGAGCAACGCCCACTGTCTGCGTTAAGGAACTTAATCAAAATCTATCCAAGTGGGATGCTGTCGGAAATTATGGATCACCCCGATTAAATTAACATGGCTAACCGAGTTATAACCTGGAAGATTTACACATTGGGCAACGAACACAAAATCCACTTAACTCGCTTAACCGGTAATGATGAACAATTAATGAAACGGATTATGTATATGTAATCATCTGGTATAATTATACACATACTCGTAAAATGGATTTTTATTATTTGTACTTAGTATAAACAAAAAGTATATTATAGTTTATTTGCTAAACTAGTTTGAGATTTTAAAGGCGTGATATATCAAGTCGGGCTTAAGGCCTGATTATGTTTAGAAAGTATTATATTTATAACTAGTTTGAGACCTGTGTATCACACGGGGAATTGATGAAAATTTTAAAATTCGAACATTAATCAAAGTACAATCGACAACACAGTTATCATATATTGTTGATGAAATTATAATGATCGTCGTTTAAGTCAATCAAAAACCTAATTATTCTAAATAGTTAGAGCAAGTAGGGTATCGTATCACAAGGAGTATGTGGTCAATGTATTAGTGTAATAGATTTCTAATTATGAAGTAATTGATTTTTAGTGCTGATCACACAAGCAATTTTAGTAAATGCAGAGAACTAAGCAACGAACAAATAAACGAGTTGTAAGCAATTAACAAAGCAAATCACACTCGGGAATTCAAGTAAGCAACCAACAGTATCTCATGCAACCTAACCGATTAATTATTAACGATTAATTGAAAATGATCAATCAGACAAAACCTTAGACATCACCAATTACTTTACACACGGCACTGGTTATCAAACAGTCCTTGCCAGTGTGACTCAGTTAAGGGTAATTGTATGTTTTATCGTATTCAATCTAACCAAACAGTTATATGACTAATTATCTAGCAACTGGTAACAGATCGTTCAGACCAACGTAAACCTAAACCGACCGAACACACAGAAATACCAAACTTCAATAATCATATATCAATCATCAATAACAATACACAAGTATTCTTAATCACATGAGAAAAACTGTAAAAGATTACAAACTATACATCCCGGGTGCGATTCTAGGAGATTAGCCGAGTCGCGACATCATCACATTGCCAATATAGAAGATATGGATCATAGATATGGTCTTGACACGAGCTACAATGGTGAAATCGTCTCTAGGAACTGCTGGAAGTCGCCTCTCTTAGTCAAAAACGGAGTTAGGGTTTTCTCTAATGAAAAAGATGATATAGTCAAAAACGTAGTTAGGGTCTTCTATAACCTATTGCGTACCGCGATTGACCAAGTAAACATTTATTTTATCACCCATCGCGGTACGCGATGGGGACCTCAGCATGCCCATCGCATACCGCGATGAGACCTTGCTACAGCAAACTTCAATCAGTTCATCGTTTTGCGTGCTGGACATCCCGGGTCTTCATTCTGTGTCACAACAGGTCCATATTGATTACTTTAACGCCTGTGACCTGAAATCCAATAATACACTTATGAAGTATCGATAGTTCTAGAATAAACAGTTAAAACTAAAAAATAAACGAACTAAAACATATACAAATTAACCGACCATCACATCCCCACACTTATCTTTTGCTTGCCCTCAAGCAAAACTCTAAAGCAAACATCGACCTCCATCATAGGTATGTAGATTATCGCCATTAATACTAGTAAGGTTTAAAGTCATACCTAGTTTCCCAGACTGACACTTTCTAGATTGACATCCCACAAATAAAGTTAAATGATATATAAAAACAATAGAGCCGCCCAGACGAGTGTACTTTGTTTCCGGTTAAGGCATACATGTTCATACCCCGCACACTATCAGCACTCCTCTCGGTTTAATATCTGGACTAGCAAAAGATGTGCCAGTATATGTCTCTGCCCTCAAATACCAAATATGAGTTACAACTTAATAAGCTTGCAGGCCAGTTGCATAAAGACTCGGACTAAGGTTTTGCTGAGGCTTAGGTTGGGTGTGGAATAGGCATATTTAGTGACTAAGGTGGATGAAACCCAGTTAAACAAATATACTGACAACTAATCTAAAACAAACAGACTGCTAATTACGTAACTGAATAAGACTGACTTTCTTTTTGGCTTTTTGCTGATTTTTTTTACTAAACTGATAGACAATATACTGAAGCAAATAAATATACAACTCTGGTAAACACATATTTACAACTCAACCAAGACATAAGTACATTGTGTATTATCCTCAACAACTGACTATATACAACTCGATTTCGAACTGGATTTCATCACACAGGGTTAAAATAAAGTGAAGGCCAAGGCTGAAATGGTGTGCAATGTTCAGTTTAATAAATGAAAGAAATATCGTCCAAACGGGCTTCTAGGGGAATAATATCGGGTAAGGAAATTTATTTAGTGGGGGAATAGTGTATGAAATGGTTTTCTAAAGTCCTAATCTCCATACAGGTGGTGGTATTAAGATCTTGATAATCATGTGACAAGCAAGTTCTAACTCTGTAAAACATACCGGTTTCCCTCAATCAATGGTGTAAGATATGTTTTATATCTATTATATAGTATGTGTATTAAGTATAGGGGGCCATATCACAATATGTCTGGAATAATGGGCTGCCGATATGAAACATGTATACCCGTCCCCTTGACTCGTTATCCCCGCCTAACGACCCCATTTTCAACTTCTCTTTTTGAAAACATTTGTGAGTAAGACTATCGAGAAGCTGAAAAACCAACCATGACCAGAAACCTATAACTTGGCATTAATGGCAATAATTAACAGTTAACAACTTCGGTTTTCGAACACTCTTCGAGGTACCATTGGGCTAAAATTTTCAAATTTCCCCTCATCCCCACACTTGATGTTTACATTGTCCTCAATGTTAAAATAGATAAAACGATTAATAAACATTTGAGGGACGGGGTTGAAATTGATTTTTCGACTAATAAGCAATTTTAAAATTCGGGGCTCAAATGTGGCGGTTCAACTAACAATTATACAATTACACTTTTAACGTTTAAAGTAATAAAAACAAAAAAAAATTATGAAACTAAAATCACCTGATATCAACGGGACTGGAGAAAGACCAGTCGGCTCGTGAACTCTCAAAAACACAACTCTCGTCTCATCCAATAACCAAACTGACAATCGAACCTGCAAAATCTCGAGACGTGTAGAAGCAAGCTTCTCACAAGTGTAAGACATAGGTCTTTTAAGAGTTATGAAAATGAATATTTATTAAATTTATTAAAACAATTACCGAGCCAAATTAAGTCGTTTCATAAGAAATTCTGTTAAGTTAGTTAAAAATGTTAAAAGACCTACCTCACGTTCGTAGGAATCACGATTGCCTTTAGCATATGCAACAAGCCCTGTAAACCTCCCGGTAGCCCGGGAGGACGAGTGGGGTCTCGTGAGGGTTTATAGCGAACAACACCCACAAAGTTCGATTACAACAAAATATACAAATAAATCACACACAGCAGCAATCAAAAGACATATAAATATAACGCCCAACCAGTTACCCATACATGAATCCCCAAAATATAATATAATATAACACAGACCATGATACTAATAAAAACAAAATAAAGTGAAAAAGCTAACCTAAAAGCTACTGTGCTAGCGGATCATCAGCTGACTCGTCCAGCGGATTCACTGGCTGCTCCACAGTAATGATCAATGACTGTGGGAGCGGTACCTGTGAAGCAGCAAACAACAAACGAAAATACTCAGCATACTGGAACCGCTGTGCCCTTTGCTCCTTAAGGATCTCCGACTGCCGTTGATAAATCATAGCCAATGTGACTGGCTGCTGCGGCTGGCGTGAGGAAGATGCCGATGCCTCTCAGAGTGGATGCTGCTGCTACGGTAGCAAGATATTTGGAGTCGGACGACGCTGCCGACGTGTCGGAACACATCTCTGAAGAGAAACTGCAGCCTCCGATCTCTCTGGTGGTGGTGCCTGTGGACCCTGTCGGACCGGGACTAAAGCTGGTGGATCATGCTCCTCAACGATCCCAGCCCAACGGGCCTCCAATATCCCAAAAACGCCTATAGGTGGCCCCCGCGTAAAATATCTAGTCGGATAACACTCAAAAACCCCAAGCCGGTCGGCGATCCTCGTTATATAAGGCCCTAAGGGTAAGAGTGTCGAGGATCCCTGTAGTCTGTTACCCCAAGCGAATGATGTGAGCAGGAGCATCGCCACATTGGCCGGTCTCGTTTGAATCAATCAAAAACCTAATTATTCTAAATAGTTAGAGGAAGTAGGGTATCGTATCACAAGGAGTATGTGGTCAATGTATTCGTGTAACATATTTCTAATTATGAAGTAATTGATTTTTAGTGCTGATCACACAAACAATTTTAGTAACTGCAGAGAACTAAGCAACGAACAAATAAACGAGTTGTAAGCAATTAACAAAGCAAATCACACCCGGGAATTCAAGTAAGCAACCAACAGTATCTCATGCAACCTAACAGATTAATTATTGACGATTAACTAAAAACTGATCAATCAGACAAAACCTTAGACATCACCAATTACTTTACACACGGCACTGGTTATCAAACAGTCCTTGCCAGTGTGATTCAGTTAAGGGTAATTGTATGTTTTATCGTATTCAATCTAACCAAACAGTTATATGACTAATTATCTAGCAACTGGTAACAGATCGTTCAGACCAACGTAAACCTAAACCGACCGAACACACAGAAATACCAAACATCAATAATCATATATCAATCATCAATAACAATACACAAGTATTCTTAATCACATGAGAAAAACTGTAAAAGGTTACGAACTATACATCCCGGGTGCGATTCTAGGAGATTAGCCGAGCCGCGACATCATCAAATCGCCATATAGATGATATGGATCATAGATATGGTCTTGACATGAGCTACAATGGTGAAATCGTCTATAGGAACTGCTGGAAAGCGCCTCTCTTTGTCAAAAACGGAGTTAGGGTTTTCTCTAATGAAAACGATGATATAAACTAAAAAATCCCGTCTACACCTCCCGTCGAGGTACGCGACGGGGTCTTCTATAGCCTATCGCGTATCGCGATTGACCAAGTCAACATTTATTTTATCACCCATCATGGTACGCGATGGGGACCTCAGCAAGCCCATCGCGTACCGCGATTGGACCTTGCTACAGCAAACTTCAATCAGTTCATCGTTTTGCGTGCTAGATATCCCGGGTCTTCATTCCGTGTCACAACAGGTCCATATTGATTACTTTAACGCCTTTGACCTGAAATCCAATAATACACGTATGAAGTATCAATAGTTATAGAATAAACAGTTAAAACAAAACAATAAACGAACTAAACATATACAAATTAACCGACCATCACATCCCCACACTTATCTTTTGCTTGCCCTCAAGCAAAACTCTAAAGCAAACATCGACCTCCATCATAGGTATGTAGATTATCGCCATTAATACTAGTAAGGTTTAAAGTCATACCTAGTTTCCCAGACTGACACTTTCTAGATTGACATCCCACAAATAAAGTTAAATGATATTATAAAAACAATAGAGCCGCCCAGACGTGTGTACTTTGTTTCCGGTTAAGGCATACATGTTCATACCCCGCACACTATCAGCACTCCTGTCGGTTTAATATCTGGACTAGCAAAAGATGTGCCAGTATATGTCTCTGCCCTCAAATACCAATATGAGTTACAACTTAATAAGCTTGCAGGCCAGTCTTATCTCCACCCATTACCCACCGGTTGCATAAAGACTCGGATTAAGGTTTTGCTGAGGCTTAGGTTGGGTGTGGAATAGGCATATTTAGTGACTAAGGTGGATGAAACCCAGTTAAACAAATACGTTTGCGGTTGTGTTGGTCAATATACCTAGTATATCAATAATCAAATTTTTTAGTCAATGTCTACTTGTAAATCTTGATAAAGCGATGTATAGATGCCCGTGTGAATACACGGGTTCTTTCAAGTACAAGCCAACCATAAATAATAAAACAAGATTATGTATTAAATCTTAATCTTATATATATATATATATATATATATATATATATATATATATATATATATAAACGAAACCTCTTAAATTCTATCAAGTAATCAGATTGCTTTATTTGTAAATGAAAGTTTTCTTATGCATTTCAACCGAATTCACGGGTATGGGTCTCACCAAACCCAGATAACCTTTTAAACGGGTATAACATCCATATTAAAAATCAATCTCTTCAAATACTTGATATGAAAATCCAATAAAATAAGGGTATACTAAAAATTAGTATCCGTTTTTTTAAAGATATTATTTATAATTAATCAACAATTTTATTGTAAAAAAAGCGGGTCATGGGTCTCACCAAACCCATATAGTTTTTAAACCGGCTTATAACATCTCATTTATTTGTGAAACTCTTTCATCATCAAATCCTAAGTATATTAATAACTTATTTACAATAAATAAAACTAAAATCTAAAAATATATATTAATATTAGAAATGAATAATATAAAACAACCATATATTACAGGGAACAAAAGCTATACATACATACATATATATATGATTATTTCTTTTGAGAACCACTTTGAGTTTTAAAAACTTGAAAGAACTTAACGTAACAATATTTTTTTTTGAAATTTTTTTTACACGTGTAATACGTAAGTGTATGTAATGTACAAAAAATTACAGTATTTTTTTACACACCGAATCGACTTATTACACATGTGTAGCTAATATTTAAACTTGTGTAATCATTAAAAATACTTATTCTCTCTCCTGATTAATTTTTTAATAAGATTTATTCTCAGTCACATATTCCATACTCATTTAATTTAATGTGTGATCCATATTGAGTTCTTAAAGTTCTTAAAACTCACCAAGTTCTTAAAAGGTTTTTAACACACACACACACACACACACACACACACATATATATATAAGAAAGGAACTTCATGATACTAGCTTTCAAAAATATACAAAAGAATAAATTTAAATGGTTAGTATGTTGATAAACAAATTTATGAAAATATAGTCAAATGTATATAATGAAAAGTTTTAATGGAAAAGTATTTTAATTGACTTTTATTTTGTATACCTGAAAATTCTAAAAAAATAATAATAAAGCAATGTTCCGACCACTTCAATCCCATTTGTCATGTTCTTCTTTTATAGTTAAATTGTTTCATTTTATTACTTAAGGATAAACATGGCGTTAAATTATAAAAAGAAATAAATAAAAAATTAATACACTTACTTTATATATACATCTCCTAAAAGGGATTTTTACATATTTTCCCTTACTAAACACCACTAATTACATATTTCTCCAAACCAAAACAAAAAATTCATATTTCCCCTATTTATATAAGATTACCAATGATTACCAATTTGCCCATTGTGCTTACTAATAAATTACTTAAAAAAACACATTTACAATCATAATTTTTTTAGTTTAACATCGTCTTCTCCGACATTCCTTCAAGCTCGATTCTTCTACGAGTTTTCGGTCCCATTTTCACCGCCGGAATCGACCACCACCACCCTGTTGTTCCCCTTTCTCCGTCGATAGAATAATTTTATCAATTGAACGCACGTCATTCTCCGACTCCATTAGTGTTTCACATAACAAACTAGAATAAAAATGATTTCTAGATTCAAACAGTACGATGCTTGAATCTTGAGCTTACTAGCAGTCTGGGTGAAGCTTCGCTTCGAATATGAGAAATGTGACTGTCCCGGTGGTCTCCGGAGATTGTATCGAGCAAATAGGTAAGACAAGATGGTGTTGGGCTTTGCATGGTGGTGATGGAGGGCTGTGTGTGGTGGCTCGCTCTCGCCGGAGACAGGCGTGAAGATGGGCTGCCATGTGAGGAAGAAGATACAGTAGAAATGTCTATTCAAATTTTCTTAATTTTACTTTTGTATTCATACTTTCTAAAAAATGTATTCAAATAAATATGTAAAAAATGAGTTTATCTTGAAAGATCCAAATATATATTACCTTGATTATGAAACATCATATTTCCGACATAGATGTAATTTTTATAATTTTATTGAATTTTAATAAGGGTAAAATAGTCCACTAATAAGTTAATTTTAGTCAAATGGATATATATGTAATATGTATGTATTAGGAAGCGGAAATATGTAATTAAATTTTTTTAGAAGGAGAAATATGTAATTAGAACTCTTAAGAAGGGGAAATATGTAAATGAATCTACATAAAAATAAGGCTACTTTGGGTTGGGTAATAACTCACATGAGATCCAAACAACAAAATGAATTTAAAAAATGTGACATGACTCAGAGAGTGATAGTAGCAACGTCTCTCTAGAAAAGAAATAGAGATCGACAGACTTGGAATGTGGCTCCAACCTTTTGAAGAATTGAACTCCACTTTATTTGGAGAACAAAAAACCAACGTCTCTATCTCAACATCTCATGTTTATGCAAAAGGGTTACCAGCCAATTCGTTTTGGTGATATCTGGCCGCTACCAAATCCACCTTCGACTTCTGCCGTTGCCAACAGTCATCGGCCATCGCCGTAGGACGTCCCGCGCCATCGCGTCTGTTGTGCCACACCTCCAGCCCGCCATCCTCTGTTGCTTCCATGTACGTGCCACCGTCACCGACATGCATGTGTTCCTTTTGTTAAACTAGCGATAGTTCATTGAACCTCGATGTCTCGATAATGGTTATTCATTAACCACGGAGGTATATCTATCTCATTTGTTAACAGATAGTTCAATTATAATTTTTATTCCGTGCTCGTGTGTATCCAAATCCTGTCGGGTTTAGTTTTGGTGTTGATTACTTATTTATATTTTCGTTGTGCATATATTACTTAGTTGGATTAATTATTATTTGTCATATTTATTGAACCGAGTTTTAATAAATAATTTTTGACTGATCACCACTGAAACCCAACAACTACCTCGCTTGTACGCGATATTATCTTGAATAATTAACCTTGCACTCAACTTTCCTCTCTATTGTTAAACGGATAATCCCTTTCCAAGACGATACTTTAAGCATAACCATGCCAACAACGTTAAATTTGATTGCTATTTGCCGCTTATCGGCATAGACTTTTGCCTATCTTGCATTGCTTTCGTCATAGGTTTAATCTGGTCAAACTTTGATGAGGTTTCCTTACCCCCAACATACTGAACAACCACAACGTCTCCCATACAACATTTTGTATGGCAGCATACTTGCATGAGAGTTGTTGTACGAAAATTCTTATGGCGGAAAATGGTAGTCCTAACTACGTACCCCCAAAGTCTAAAACATAAACGCACAACATATCCTCAAGGGTTTGGATAGTCTTCTCAAACTGCCCATTTGTTTAATGATGATATGTCGTACCAATGTTAGCTCCTTACCCATTTCCTCGTGAAACCTCTTTCAAAATCTCGACGTGAAGTTAGTATCTCTATCGGAGACATAGCACCTCGTGCTTTGCCACAATTTCCCTGATAAACGTTTCTACTACCCTTGTTGTCAAGAAAGTCTTATGTATTGGAAAAACGTGAGCATGTTTGTAAAACAGTCCACAAACGCCTAAATGGTATCATGACCATTAGTTGTACGCGATAGCTAGGTTATGAAATCCATTGTGATGTGTTCCTACTTCCACTCTAGAACCTCCAACAACTGAATCTTTTCATATGGTTTCAGATGCTCTTTCTTTACCTTAGCAGAGTCAACCATAATTTCATCCAAGTTGACTAGGAATTGAATATTGTGTAACCAAAATGCACACTTAGAGAACTCGCTTACATCTAATCCTATTTCAAAGCCTCCAACATTCCTCTGAGATAGCGAGCATTATATGCTCACTCCTTGAATAAATAGAGAAAACTGGGACCACTCCCTATGCTCTATCTCATACTTCCTCTCTCGCTGCAACCATCCACCTAGGAAATAAAAAAAATTCTTGCCAACCATATTTGGGCATATCTTTAATCTTTATCCTTCTTTTCTTAAAATTTCATGGGTTTGGTTGGGATTTCATAGTATATATACCACTAAACATTTTTTTTCTTTCACAGGGTGAGGCTTTTATTATTTCATAAACATCGTGTATCTTGTTTATTCTTTTCTTTTTAATCCACAAAAAAAGGCATATTGTTTTATTAATCCCAAGTATCTACTTTTGGTCGTTACCGGTCTCAACTAACGAGTTGGCTGCTCATGGTCTCATCTTTTAACGTATTTATTCCCAATGGTCCGCGACTAACATAATTTACCAGAAAAACGATTTTGGCCAGGAAAATCACATTTTGTGTCAAAAAAACTCAACATGAACACCACCGGTATCACCAACTAACTCACCACCAACCATACACCAACATTTGAGCACCACTAATCAATTCTTACAAGGGTTTGGCGGCCTCAAAGTTATGTTTTTTTTGCTAGAAAAGGGTCCTAAAGGTCTGATCTAAGGTTACGAAGATGTTATTGGCGAAAATGTTGAGTTTTTCAGTATAAATGTGAGTTTTCAGGCAAAAAATGGTATTAATTATAACCCGTACCTTTAGTCAATTTAGCTCTTAATACAAGATCATTCAAGTCAGGTTTTTTTGTTATTGGGATAAGTGAATTCTTATAGATCCATCCCCCGGGGAGGAACCGGACATAATAATTTCTCATCATTCGCCTTGAGCTAGAATAAAAAGAACTAACTGAATCCATATTAATTTTATCTCGACACCCTTATATACGATATATGGATGCTTTTATGTAAATAAAATAAAAATTTTACTTGATTCTTTTTTCTGGAGTTGAAACTATTAAGTGCCAAAAATGAAGTTTTGTTTTTCTGACAACCTGCAACCAACGACATTAGAATTCTACTACTTGCGAACCGTTGAGAACATATATAATAAAAAGTGGATGGTTATCAGCCAATATATTGGTTGGAACCTCCAACAGCCAAAAGATTAATAAGAACCTAATGGCGAATTGGATTTTAATAATCCAAACTTAATGTAGCTGGCCGATATTAATTCAAATTAAAAAATAGTTGTCATCGGTTCCAACTTTCACACAATTTGTTTTCATTAAACCTCTTTTAAAAAATACTTAATGACGTTAAGTTTTTTCCAAATTTCAAATTGATGTTTTAGGGCTTTCGATCGAAATGAGGATAACTCAAAGCAAAGTCACTCGGTTTCATCACGAGTTCAAGATCCAAATTTACCTTGGCGTAGATCTCACCGAATCGAGCTAGAAATGATCGAGTGGATAACTCAAAGCATTCAGATCTCATTTCAAGATCTTGCAAGTTTTGTTTAAGTCAAAAGTAAATACTTGTTGGCTATGAATTGACCTAGAAAGTTGTATAATGATAGATTTAGCCCCCTAGATCCATAAAGTATGAAACTTGATCAACATCGGAGTTTTAATCTAGGATTTCGCAAAATGGTCATAGAGGGATCTCGCATCCGAGCATCTCACAAGAACAAGCATCCCGTAGAAATTATGCCTCGCAAAAAAATAGGTATCTCGCAGAAGCTAGGTGTATAGCAAATGATGGGTACGTGTCTCACAAGGTGGAATGTGAAGTAACACAAGCAATTAGATTGTCACATGTTGGTTAATATGGTGAGCGCCTAATGACAAGACTTTTAAGAACAACCCGGTCTAGGTGGATAAGTTGGTGGATGAGATAAAAAAACTACTTCTTTCTTATGGGTGAAGAATCGAAATCGAGGAGTGAATCTTGACTAGGAGGATTGGTGCACGTTTAATTTTGTAATTTTTCCTGTGTAATTGTTCGATTGTTTTTGTTTGAGTTTTTTCTTTCCTTGTACGTTTGGGCCATTGTGGCTTGCAAAGTATCCCGGTTTTCATTCGATAAATTTGGCCTTTCAGGAAAAAAAAAAGAAAAAAGGTATCTCGCAAGGACTAAGTTCTCGCAAAATTAGTGTCTCACAGATAAACATGTCGCAAAAGACAAGCATTTTGCAAAATATGAAGTTTTCGAAATGAATGGCTTGTGAGACAAGGGTTTTGGGAGATGGACAAAATGCGAGATAGGTAGACTGAGAAACAAGTGATTTACGAGATGGCATAGTTATGTGAGCTAGTTGCGAGATAGCATGATTTTTGTGAGATGCATATGTGGCTATTTGCGAGATATTTATATGTTCAAGATAGAGTTATATATGTGTCATCGATAATTCTGATACTTAGACCTAATACAGTTGTTCAAACGTCTAACCCTTCAGAACGCGACTAAAGGTGTTAAGCAGTTCATCCTTTTCCATTGTTTTTAGGTTGTGTGCATACTCACAAAATGACTTTTAAAATGTTAATGGTTGGCCTTGTGCTTGAATGTTAATGAACGAGTAATGGTAATGGAATGATAGTGTATTAAGTAATGTGTAATGTAAGTTAGCTAGACATTTTACTTAGCTGATATAGAATGAGTACATGTATGTGCTGATTTACCGAATGATTATGAACAGTGTACGTAATGTGAACGTTAATGTGTATGTACTAGTATAGGGAAGAACTGCGAACCTTGTACGTGTCAATAATGCGAATGTAGACTATGGAGTGGTATACGAAAGAACAACATTGTATGTACCATGTGTGAACATAGGGAAGGCCTCAAATTGCTTAGCGTTATTTTTCAAATTTCATTTGTTGCATGGTTTACTTCATATTGCATTGTTCTAACCTTGACTTTATTAATGTGAGGAAAAAAATACGTTGCTATAAGTGTGAAATGAGCAAGGAATGTGTGTCAAAAATATACATGTTTTTTTCTTTCAGTTTTCATTATTCATGTTTGGTTAATTGTTCAAAATAAGCCTCTTTGTGTTTTTTCACATTGGGCTTCTGTTGAGCGTTGGGCTTATGGATGTTCGAAGGTTTCATTGCGTGTTGGCTTCGTCTCCACACATATATTGGTCTAAATTCTCAATTAGGGTTATAAACCCATTTGGTCTACCATTTATGTATTTCTTTAATTCAAGAGCTTGTATTCATTTAGATTGGGACTGTGTTAACGTCTCATCTTACTTAATCTTTTGATGTTATCTTTATATTGAATTTTATGTAATCGATACCCAATTTCTTTAACAATGTGTCTGAGACTGGAGGGGTGTCTTATGCTACTGAAGATTCATTTGGTGGCCATCATTTACTTAATCATACTTTAAACTCGACATAAACTCGATCCATCATGGAAATAGGATATTGTTCCATATCAAGAAGATAAGGATCCCACTTAAAGGCCACCTTAAAAACCGGCTTATAGTCTGTGGAGTATACGTACTTTCGCGACGAATTCCCGGCTATGTGTATAGAGGTAGGGTACCAAAAAGACCCAAATACCCTTAAATAATACCCGCGGGTCTGAGGAACACTCCTCACAAGGCACCCGCGGGACATATGGATCACCCGCATAACTTTGTAAAGGAAGAACATTCGTATATCACACGCGGAAGCATCCATGCACCCTCAGACGTCATCCGCGGGATAGCACATTCACCCGCCAAAATGACCAGGAGGCAATGCCAATGCGACAGCTATCATTAACCAATTGGCTTCTAGAAGATTTACCAAGATGCTTTCTTAGGCAATACGTCATCTCTCAGCTAATAAATAAAGGACAGCTGGCCAGGTTGCTATAACCGTGCACATGGCCAGGGTTACATAGCGTCCTATCATATTAAGACACGCATCCAAGTTGTTATGCCCATGAACATGCAACGTATAGCTCAACCTATCATATGAGGGCACGTGTCCAGGTGGTTACGAGAGCATCTTCTTGAAAGGAACAGTTGGCCCAATTACATTCCCACACTCTTCGGCTATAAATACCCTCTCAATCTCCATGAGGTATTCATTCACTCCTCACGATCTACTTTAATTACTTAAGTACTTTCTCTCCATCAAAACTATACTTATTCTCACACCGGAGGGTGGTTACGGGAATTCCCCCCCCCCCACTTGTCCTTCCCGTAACGAGCTCACGGTGCTTGTTTTGCAGGTTTCTGTCATTGGACTTCCGGAGGCTGGGCTCATATTGTAATTGGTTGTTGTCTGTATTTTACCCTGTGGACTCATTAGACCTAAGACCCGATAAGGGGATTGGATTCGTGTTTCTTCATTGGCGCCATCCATTTTGGTGTTAGAACTGCAAGAGTTTTTGTTGGTTTTTTTGGTTCGTACGATATGAGTAAGCTTCCTGAAGGGCCGACGGGAACTCCTATACCTGTTTCACGAACTACTGAAACTGAAGCACTTGGAGGTTTCGCTTCAAGTGTCTTCGCACGTATCATGGCACCTGGAAGTTCTACTCCAGGTGACTTGGTACACGTCACGGCACCAGCTGGCCCTACTCCAACGGATCTAGGGCATGTCACGGCGCCAGGAGGCTCCAATCTTGGTAATCTGGAGCAAATCACCAGAAAAACTCGTCGGACTCATTCTGAACCAGCGAGAACTCATTATCATAGTTCCAAAGCTAGGGGACCCTTGTCTCCAGATGAGTGGTTTCGTATCCAACAGGAGAATGTTGTAGCGGAGTACGAGCGTAGGGTGCGCTAAGAGCAACTCTAGGCTCGAACTCTGAATTATCATGAATCTCCCAGGAAGTCTCTTTCTCCTTCTGCAATAGCGAGGAGGAGTCAGATCTGTCACAGTCTTCAGACGGAGAGAGACCCTAGGGAAGTTTGGAGAAGGCATGACCGTCCCCGCATGGTCATGCGTGTGCCTTCCTACTTAGACGAGTATGACAGTTACGATCCGTCATTTCATCCAGGTGATATCAGTTATTACAGCAGTGATAGCCGACTTCATTTGCATGAGGGAAATAGCCGTTCGCAGGCGGTAGTTCGCCAGGCGGGTTATCACAGTGATGCTGAGGAGGACTTCTATGCTATATCGTCCGGCTGCTTTTGCTGAAAAATCGAAATTCATTGCACGCATAGCAACAGCCCCGTTTCCGGTCAATGCAAAAATCCCAACGTCTGTTGGAAAATATGATGGTAGACTGTCCCCAACGAAAATTTAATGAAATTCATGGCTGTATGAGGATTCAATGGTTGGACCCTTCCTTACTGGTGTCACATGTTCGCATTAACATTCACTGGTGCAGCTCAGGAATGGTTTGAGAAGTTACTAGATGGAGAAATCAAGAACTGGATGATTTTGTGGCTAAATTTTCCCAGCAATTTAGTCGACAGAAAAAACACACTCGCGACCCATCCGAAATATTAGACGTGGTTAGGCGGAATAATGAGTCTATTGAAGACTTCATTACCTAGGTTAACAACGAGAGTCTCAATATTGGTTGCGTGAGTCATGATATGTTGCGGGGAGCCTTTCGCAAAAATGTGAAGAGTGATGAATTGATTTGGACGTTAACTGGAAGAGATGGTATGCCCACGTCTTGGGATGCCATTACGTCTGCGGCGAAGCTGTTCGCAAGGACTCAAAAGAATTTCGCAACCAATAATCAGAAACAGAAGTTAAAGGTTAAATTCAAGACTCCGCGGCCGAACAAACAGGAAAAGGGACAATTTGGTCTAGACTCCAGCCTTCCGCGGAGGCATCTAAATAATTCGATGTCAGATCTTTTTGATTGGCAACAAAAACAAAGCGGGTTCCCCAGACTCTAGAAATTCTCACTACTGAAAACATGAATTTCAGGAAGCCACAACCACTCACAAGGAGATCGTTCCTTGATGCTAAGAAACACTGTTCGTTTCATGACGACATAGGTCATATTACAAACTAATGTGTCGCTTTGAAAAATGAAATTGAGGCGGTTGTGAAATCGGGAAAACTGGGAAACTTGGTCAAAGGTGCAAGACCAGGGACTGGTAAGGCTCCCGTGCGAGATAACTAGGGCCCGCCCAAAAAGCAAGTCAAAGACCTAAATGCTCATATGATTCAAGGCGGACACAAGGTTGGCGGGAAGAGGAGAGAATTTCTGGATGAAGAATGGAAGAATGAGCCTGTGATTTTTCCACGAGTTAAAGGAGGCCCTTGTAACAAGAATCCTTTTATAATCACCGCCCTCTTTGGCCATTATCGCTTCGCAGTATGTTTTCTTTGACACTGGTAGCACGTCAGATATAATGTATGAACAGTGCTTTGAGCAGCTCGACGAAGAAGATAAGGAGAGGTTGAAACCCAATCATGCTCCTGTATCTGGATTCGTAGGTGAGGTGATGCACCCGCGAGTGGTGATATCTTTATAGGTCACTCTCAGTGACGGAATCCATTCGAGAACCGAAGAGGTTGAGTTTTTGGTTTTGCCGGCGACGTCCAAGCATGATATCATTTTAGGACGTGAGGCAATTGGTGACCTTAACGCTCACCCGTCTACAGCTCACGGTGCGGTAGGAGTTCCGACTCGCGCCGGCATAGCAATTATTCATGTCAATCGACACTGCTTCGCAACAGAAAGCTCAAAACCTAGCAAAGTTCCAAAACAAGTTTAAAGGACTGAGCCGGAAAAATGGGCGTTGAACAAAAAGTTCCCGGATCAAATAGTTGTGATTGGACCTGCTATTTCCGGAGATAGTAAGAACCTTTTAGAAGCAGTTGTTAACTAAGAATATGGACATCTTCGTTTGGCAACCCGCGGACATGACTGGTGTCCCGCGGAATATCGCGGAACACAAATTAAAGGTAAACCTGGTTTTTACACCAATTGTCCAAAAGAAGCGGAAGATGGGCCTAGAACAAACGAAAGCTATGAATGAACTAGTACAAGATCTTCTTCATGCTGGTATCATTCGTGAAATCAAGTACCAAACATGGGTGGCTAATCCGGTTATCATTCCAAAAAGCAATGAAACATGGCGGATGTGCATAGACTTCACAGACTTGAAAAAGGCATGCCCAAAAGATTGTTATCCATTACCTGAAATTGACTTCAAAGTCGATGTTGTGGCCCCGTTCAAGTTTAAATTCTTCCTCGATGCCTACAAGGGTTATCACCAGATCCACATGTCGGCGGGTGATGAGGACAAGAGAACGTTTCGCACAGACCAAGGCACATTTTGCTACAAAATGATGCCCTTTGGATGGAAAAACGCAGGTGCTACATATCAGCAACTGATGGATCAAGTCTTCAAGAATCAGATTGGTCGGAATTTAGAGGTGTATATGGACGACTTGGTGATAAAAAACATTGAAGAAAATCAAATGTTTATGGACATTGAAGAAACATTTGAGACTATTTTGACTAAGAATCCCTGTTGGATGGGATACTAACAAACCCTTCAATATAATTCAATATAAATAGAATCTAAATAAGCAGAATCTAATTCATTTTTAATAACCTTTTTGCTTAATAAACGAAATTCGAAGACAAGAGCAAAAAATGAAGGAAAAAAAATCTCATCCATATCCATTCAAATCCTTCATGTAGAAAGATAAAAAACTACATTATATACTCACTTAGATAGAAACTTATATCTATATAATAATTCTTAATTTATAATAAGTTAGATATCCTTATATATAATAAGATATCTTTATATTATAAATTGATATTATAAATAATAAATATAAAATCTAAATAATAATAACATGTGCAAATAGTCAATCGAGGTACCCATTCTATGACAACTCTTAACTTTCCCTCTATTTTGGTCCCTTTAGTAGGCCTAGTTTTTTCCGGCAATCACAATGGCTTCTTTATTTTTTCATGTTCAAAAAAACAAGATTGTTTAGAGCCAATGTCACAAAATATCATCTATTTTTTTTACGTCTGTATCATAACACAGATATCCTTTTAGAAAAATATGCTATAAGCGACTTCCGTCGAAAAATTCTTATGTCTCCATAAAATGTTCTATTCTAGCTATTTTCAAATAGACCCGAATCGGCGGATGGCTGAATTGTAAATCCGGTCTCAAATTGATCGGTTCATGCAGGAACAAGGTTCAAGTCTACCGGTCTGTTAGGATGCCTCAGATGCATACAACACTGCACTTCCACTTGACACCTATCGTAATGATAAACGGCTCGTCTCGTCGTGACCTTCTCTTGAATTCTCAAAACTTTTGTCGCTCCATCCCCACAGGGGCAGAGAACCCGTCACTGTCTCAGCTGTGCTACCGGAGGCTCTGGGGAAGTCAGAATAGGAGAGCACTCATCTTGGGGTGGGCTTACTACTTAGATGCTTTCAGCAGTTATCCGCTCCGCACTTGGCTACCCAACGTTTACCGTGGGCACGATAACTAGTACACCAGAGGTACGTCCTTCCTGGTCCTCTCGTACTAGGGAAAGGTCCTCTCAATGCTCTAACGCCCACACCGGATATGGACCGAACTGTCTCACGACGTTCTGAACCCAGTTCACGTACCGCTTTAATGGGCGAATAGCCCAACCCTTGGAACATACTACAGCACCAGGTGGCGAAGAGCCGACATCGAGGACTTTTCTGGATCTCTACTTTACGAAAATAATATTATTCGGGTGCCATTATTCCTACTTCTGCAGCAAGTATGAGTTGTCGATCAGAACATATATGGATAGAACCTATAAAGGGGGCTCGAAAAATAACTAATTTATGCTGGGCTATTATCCTTTTTTTAGGTTCATTAGGATTCTTATTGATTGGAACTTCGAGTTATCTTGGTAGAAATTTGATATCTTTCTTTCCGTCTCAGCAAATCGTTTTTTTTTCACAAGGAATTGTGATGTCTTTCTATGGGATCGCGAGTCTTTTTATTAGCTCCTATTTGTGGTGCACATTTTCGTGGAATGTAGGTAGTGGTTATGATCGTTTTGATATAAAAGACGGAATAGTGTGTATCTTTCGTTGGGGATTTCCTGGAAAAAATCGTCGGGTTTTCCTCCGATTTCTTATAAAAGATATTCAATCCGTCAGAATAGAAGTTAAAGAGGGTATTTATTCTCGGCGTGTCCTTTATATGGATATAAGAGGCCAGGGAGCCATTCCATTGACTCGTACTGATAAGAATTTTACTCCACGGGAAATGGAAAGAAAGCTGTGGAATTGGCCTTTTTCTTGCGTGTACCAATTGAAGTATTTTAATTAGAAGTTATTTTACCGATAAATGAATGCTTTCTCAGATAAATGAATGCTTCCTCAGCAGAGGGAAAAAATGGAAGAATCCTCTTTTTCTAGAACATAACTTAATTGATGTTTCTTCAGAACATTCATTCGAGTTAAAGCAGACTTTATGGAACAAGTAAAAAAAATGATTTGGGGTATCTTTTATATTTATCGAAATATACACAACTCAATTAAATAAAAAATCAAAATATCTCATAATCAACCATTTCAAAATAAAGACTTTGAGAAGTATTAACATGAAATTGAATCCAGCCAAGTGTTCCTTTGGAATGGAGAAAGGAAAATTCTTAGGAGTCATTGTTACAGCCGCGGGTTTTAAGGCCAATCCGGATAAAATCCAGGCAGTAGCCTGTATGCCTTCTCCTTCCTCCCTCAAAGAAGTGCAGACGCTTAACGGGAGATTGGTTGCACCAAACAGGTTTCTTGCAAATCATGCAGCCAAATCTTACCCTTTTGTTTCAACTTTGAGAAATTGCCTCAAGAAGGCACAAATCAAATGGACCGCGGAAGCTGAACAAGCATTCCTGGAGGTCAAAAATGCCTAATGGAATTACCAACATTGACAGCACCATATGCAGAAGAGCCATTGACGCTATACCTTTCAGAATCTGACATTGCCATCGGGGTCGTACTACTGACGGACAGAAAGAATGTTTAAACACCAATCTATTATGTCAGTAGGACGTTGTCAGATCCGGAGACCAGATATTTGATGCTCGAAAAGATGGTTATGGCATTGGTCTATGCTGCCAGGCGACTCCACAGGTATTTTTAGGGCCATCCCATTAATGTGCTGACAGGATACAAACTCAAGAATGTATTGACCAAGCCAGAATTGTCTGGACGATTGGCGAAATGGGCCATCGAATTGGGTGAACATGCAGTTGAGTACAAACCCAGGCCAGCAATCAAAGGGCAATTATTGGCGGACTTCGTCACTGAAGTCCCGCAACACAAAGAAAAAGAATGTTTAGTGGAACAATAACCCCAAGTATCCCCTGAACAAGAACAAATTTGGTCATTGTTTATGGACGGTGCTTCGAGCAACGAGGGATCTGGCGCAGGCCTAAGGCTAGTCAACCCCAAGGGTCATGAGTTTACTTACACCATCAAGTTAGACTTCAAGAGTACTAACAACGAGGTGGAGTACGGAGCCTTTTAGGCAGGCCTAAGAATATCTAAGAAGCTTGGGGTAAAACACCTAGAAGCACGGGTGTATTCCATGTTGATCGTCGGACAGATCAATAGAACTTATGAAGCGAAGAACGACGTAACGGCTTCATATGTGTCGCAGGTGAAGGATTTGATCCTTCAATTCTCTTCATGTAAAGTCATTCATATAAAGAGAAGCGAGAACAAATAAGCGGATGCCCTTAGCCAGTTGGCTTCAACGAATATTGAGCACTTCGCTAACGACATCCGCATTGAAGTCTTAGATCACCCGTCCGTCCCGCAGAATCAGGTTTTGGTAATTCGGACAGACGTTGAATCTTGGATGACGTCGATCATGGCTTATTTGTCATCAGGAGTCCTGCCGACAGAGAAAGCTGCGGCTCGGAAGATAAAGCACAAAGCCTTGAATTACCAGATGAATGATGGTGTTTTATACCGAAGATCCTTCCTGGGCCCACTATTACGTTGTGTGGACGCTGAAGACGCGAACTACCTAATAAGGGAAGTTCATGAAGGCATTTGTGGCCTACAAGCGGGCCCAAGGATGGTGTTAGCAAAGCTTATGAATGCTGGGTATTATTGGCTGGGGATGCATTTGGATGCGGTGCAAGAAATCAAGAAATTTGATTCTTTTCAACGCCGTGCTCCCAATACATTGTGACCAAATAATGAACTTGTACCAGTGACGTCCGCTTGGCAATTCAAAAGTAGGCCATCGACATTATGGGACCTTTTCTGGAAGCCCCTGGAAGGGTCAAGTTTTTAATTGTGGCCATTGATTACTTCACTAAGTGGGTAGAAGCCAAACCAGTCGCATCCATCACGACATCAAATGTTAAGAAATTCTTTTGGGAATTCATTATTTGTCGGTTTGGTCTTCGGCAAGAACTTGTGAGTTACAATGGGACCCAGTTTGCGAACAACGGACTATAAGAGTGGTTAAAAGAGCTTCAAGTCACTCAGAATTTCACATCTGTAGCCCATCCGCAGGCCAATGGTCAGGTCGTACGGACCAATCAAACAATCAAGGAAGGGATTAAAGTGAGGTTAGGTACTAAACGAACGGGTTGGTTTGATGAATTTCCCCACGTGATTTGGTCCTTTCACACACAAAAGAATTCCACTAATTCTGAAACGCCATTCAGTTTCACCTACGGCACTGAGGCCATGATCCCGGCTGAAATCGGGATTCCATCCGCACGAATTTTGATGACCAGTAGTAATGATAAGGAATTGCGGATGAATCTAGATCTCCCGGAAGAAATGACGGAATTATTATCCATCCACGAGCATAACTATAAACACCAACTGCAGAAATATTATGACTCGTGGGTCCAAAAATGCACATTTGATGAGGGAGACTTTGTCTGCCGCAATAACGAAGCTTCCGGCCAAGACCCCCAGGCAAGTTGGCCCCTACTTGGGAAGGCCCTTACAAGGTTAAACAAGTGTTATCCAATGGTGCTTACAAGTTAGAGAAGTTGGACAGGACTGAGGTCCCTAGAACTTGGAATGTGGCACAGTTAAAGAAATGCTACATCTTGCAAGACATGTTATTTACTTTTTATCTTTGGCCTGCGTGCCTAATAGACTAGTGAAGGACATATAATGTCATTTCTTGTAATTTTGTTTGGCTTATGCTTTTTTTTATGAAATGTTCAATTAATCCCACATTATAGTTTTATGTAATATACATGTTCTGGTCCGCGTACCAGATGGGATTCATATGTCCGTATAGCAGGAGTAATGTAATCCTTTATTAACAAATAAGAAGATCCTACAAGCACTTATATTATGAAGAATAAGACAAAGTGTACCAGATGAAACAAACTTCTTATATATGTGCAAATGGGATTACAAAAGATGATAATTACAAGGAAAATGGATCTATGTAGTTTACAAAAATATATAACTACAATGCTGCATCTTCATCTTCCGCGTCTTCCTGATCGTCATACTCAGTAGCAAGGAGTGCCCTCAACTGATCAATTCCATCTTCTCTGTCCGCAAGCTCAGCTATTTGATTTTCAATAGTAAACTTTAAGTCATCAAATGACTTAGTCTTCTCAGCAAGAGCTTTGGCAGTATCCTGGCCGTTTAGGTAATGTTCCCCAAGAGGTTTCTTTCCTTCAGCGAATTGAAGACCCTCTTGGAAGCCCGTCTGGCGACCAGCTTGAGAAGACGCGATCAATAGTGCTGCAAGACAGTTTCCAAGTTCATCGCCCTCCCGGATGTGAGCAATAACCTGTTAACATGAGGGACATAAGCAAGTATTCTAGATATAGTTACTTTTTACAAAGGAGTTTGAAGGGAAGTGAGAGTTACCTTGTGAACTCCCTCCACCAATAGCCATCTTTTGTCCTCCTTGGCCCGGACAATTTCCATCTTATGCCCGGCACACTCCAAGGCTTGCTCCCGGTTCTAGGAAGCAAGAGTGGCAAGACGTTCATCCTTAGTGGATGATTTAGCATTCAAATCCCCCATAGAGGCTTTATACTAGTTTAATTGCTACTGGAGGTCAGCGGTGCAATCTTCGGCGATGGAGCGATGGGCTTTCTCTGCCTCTAAAGCTGCCCTTGCATCCGCCAGTTGTCGTTCAGCAGTTACAGCAGCCAGGCGGTTGTCTTTGGCTTCTTTCATTGCCTCAACGGCTTCTTTCTCCGCCTGAGCTGCCTTAACCTCCAAATCCTCCCACGCATCGTTCATAAATCGCTAGTCTCGATATATTTCATGGCTGGTCAAGACGGCGTTAGCCAAGGAATACGTGTGAGAGTTCGGCAACTCCTGACGTGGCCGCACGCGTTGACGTTCTTTCTCAGCAGGAGGAAATCCTCCTGAAAAATACTCAAGGCACACATCTGCTTCCGAAAATATGGAATCATGACCTATCGACCAATGTGGACGATGCACCAAGGGATCCTCTTCGTGATGAGACGCGAAAGCCTGTGGCCCGTTGGCAAAGGTACTTAGCCCCTCCGGTCCTATGAAACGAAAAGGAGGTTGGAGAGGTAAAGAAATGACGAGACCTTCAGAGGTATCACCCTTCCTACCCTCGAGGAGGGAAGTGTCCATGTTAGTAATCGGATCTTGAACAACCTTTGGCGGAGGAGGCGGAGTCGATCCCCTCGTACATGAAAGGTACTTAAAAGAATCATCTAAAAATTCTGCAGAATGACTCCCCCTCATCAGAAAGCTATCTTAGATAATAAAAAGAAAGTATCAAATTTAAAATATTGCACCTTTCGTTTACCAGACAACTTGGAGGCACCCACATCAAAATCTTGATGTTCACCTTCGACAACGACATCATCAGTGGCTCGATGTTCATCTTCGATGGTGTCATCAGCACCTTCCTCAACCGCCACCTTGCTGGTGGTTGGATTCTGATTCCGCTTGTGGGTCAGACCTACAGTCGAATGTAGGGTATTCAAAGTGTCAATAGCATCAACATATAATCCTTCTTCACAGGGTGATGACTCTTCACTAGAAGAAAAAAGAACTATCATCCCGCTAGAAGTAGCAACAGTAATTGGTCGGGGTTTCAGAACTCCCTCGCCTTTTGTAACAAATTCCTCACCGTTAGCATACATCGCCTCGGAAAACACAGGTTCCAGGCCGAGTGTGGTGGAGAAAAAGAAATTGTTGCGGGTACGGTCAAGGATGGGCGTGTCCTTTGGATCAATCGGACGACGCACCATAAGACCTTCCTCGTGGTCTAGAAGCGTACTGAAGATGGAGCCTTCACCTGCATAACCAAAATAGAAGTTAGAATTTAGGCGGAACACTAGAAAAGTAAATACTAACTTACTCTTATCGGGCTTCTCGTAAAGCGGTTCCAAGGTAGGGAACGGCCATAAGCGGCTCATCTTTGCACTCACTAGTTCTCCCTCGTGTATCGCCCGCATCGGAGTAGGCGTACCAGTTAGGGTCTTGAACCATGGAAGATCCACCTGCATGGTGGCACGGACCACCGGCATCTCATCATCCAATTTACGCCGGGTCATCGTAAACGAAATAACGTCTTCCCGAACCCAGAAAAACTTGGGCTTCCATTCGTGAAGGCTTCGATACCATTCGGTACCGATAACACCCTTTCCGGTAGTGGCCCAGCCGTACCACCCGTCACGACTCGTCATTTTGTAAAAAACAGCGAACCGACTAACTGTGGGCTCTATATCGCGGGCCTGACAGCAAAACTCGAAATGGCGAACTCGTAACATCTCAGATTTAGTGTTGGAAAGAAAAAGAAGAAGAATTAGAACGAGATAAAAATGAATAGAAGTTGGGTCCGATCTATATATACATGTCGTAGTTAATTCGACTGATTGGATGCAAGTGGAGAGAGAAAAAGAGGCCCAATCTGTAACAACTCGGATTTCCCAATTAAAAATTATCCGTAACCCGACCCATTGTGATGTTCGGGAAACTTAATCGCAGTTATCGAATAAATTTATGGTTACAATATTGATCTTAATTATTTGTATATTATATATATTTAAAACTTTCAATATATGACAAATATATCCCAAACTTAAAGTATTATCCAAATGTGTTTACACTTTCAAACAATAGGGACCATTGCAAAATAAAAACATAATTATATTATAATACTTAACCCTCCACCCAAACCCGTTCAGCTGGACCCAAACCCGCAACTCGTAAACCCGTTTATATTTCATGCTCCTTAATTCACGAATTTTACTTGGAATTGATCTTATAAGATCAATTATACACGTATTTCTAACTAACTAATACAACGAATTAGGAAAAGAAGATCAAATAATATACAAATTAGCATATTAACAAACCGCCTATTACCCGTTTCTGGATATACATGAGATCGATCATTATATTTCAATTGAATAAGCAGAAATCATCCTCATCACGTCGCCTACTAAAAATCATCCAATCTGTAACAACTCGGATTTCCCAATTAAAAATTATCCGTAACCCGACCCATTGTGATGTTCGGGAAACTTAATCGCAGTTATCGAATAAATTTATGGTTACAATATTGATCTTAATTATTTGTATATTATATATATTTAAAACTTTCAATATATGACAAATATATCCCAAACTTAAAGTATTATCCAAATTTGTTTACACTTTCAAACAATAGGGACCATTGCAAAATAAAAACATAATTATATTATAATACTTAACCCTCCACCCAAACCCGTTCAGCTGGACCCAAACCCGCAACTCGTAAACCCGTTTATATTTCATGCTCCTTAATTCACGAATTTTACTTGGAATTGATCTTATAAGATCAATTATACACGTATTTCTAACTAACTAATACAACGAATTAGGAAAAGAAGATCAAATAATATACAAATTAGCATATTAACAAACCGCCTATTACCCGTTTCTGGATATACATGAGATCGATCATTATATTTCAATTGAATAAGCAGAAATCATCCTCATCACGTCGCCTACTAAACCTCTTTATCTAATCGTGTTATTTTGGGCTGCTGATGCCATTTATAATCGCATTTGGAGCCGTCTGTTCTTGTTGTCATTAAACCATCAATCATCATCGTAGTAAGTAATTGTTTACATGGATAGACTCACTGTAATCTGTTTTACATTAACCCTAACTTTAATTGGGAAAACAATTATCGGGTTTATCGATTTGATTTCCTAGGGTTTATAATCCAATTTGGGGGTTTTAGCTGATGTTGTATTTAAGCATTCGCTTTCATTCTCTAACCAATTGACTTGGTAGTGCAGTTGGTTGTGTATGTATGTTTAAGATCTGAGCCGGCCAGGGTCGCAGGTTCGATTCCTGGCCAGATCAGTTTTGTTCTTTTATTTTTTAATGGTTTTCAAAAGATTTATTATTATTATTAAATATAAAACAAACATTATTTTGTTAAACCAACGTTACTAGGTTACGTTTTTATCAAATAATCTCGTTAAGTTTTATATATATGTGTATGTATGTATATATAAATATGTATATGTAAGTATTGTAAGTATATATTAATAATATACTTCAACTTATTTAAACCCGACATCATCATTTGGGATTCTTGTCGTTGAGCGTCTTTATAAACTTATATTTATTTTATTTAAGCTAAACATATTAAACTGATTTTCCTTAAAAGATTTAAGACAAAATATTTATATCTTTCTACATATTATTATAACTATTTTATTCATTCAGTTATTTATTTATTTATTTAGATATTATTATTATTATTATTATTATTATTATCATTATTATTATTATTATTATTATCATTATCATTATTATTATTATTATATCTATGATTATAAGAATATCTCAAATTATATTTAAATAAATTATTTTATTTTATTTATATATTTAATCATTTATCTATTTAGATTTTGTTATTTCAAGCATATCTTGTATTGAATTACATATTATTTCATTGGTTATTATTGGGGAATTTATAATTAATAAGACTATTAATAGCAATGATCGCAGAGATTAATCAATCAATCATTAATCATTCTAATCCCAAACATAACTTAATCACATCAAAATCTTAATTCCTTAAATAATGTTATATCTCTTATAATTAATTTGATATTATATTATTTATCTAGGAATCCTTGACGGTATATCCCGAAGGGTTCATCTCTCTCAAATCATCACTTGTTTTTCGTTCATCGGATCAGGTGAGTAATTGTCACACCCCAAAACACGGCCTACGCGTGTGATCTAATAGTTTGTACCATATTTGTATATATATCAGAGTTACGTTTGATTAGCGGAAGTCTTATAAAATATAAGAATCAAAGTTGTAATATTACAAAAGACAGGATTATAAAATATTCCCATTTAAGTTTCAAAAGATTATTTGTTTTAATTACAAACCAACATTTAGCATATTAAGGTTTATACAAAATAAATCCGAGCCATCGAATATAAATAGCACTTCGACATTCCAAGCACTAATCTTGTTCACCTGCAAATGTAAATAAAATACGTCAGCAACGAATGCTGGTGAATACACTGACGCAAAAATATTTTCTTTTACTTTATTACCCCTCGAGACTACGCCTGACTCGACCCATCGTGGCTTAGGAATAACAAAGTTAAATAACACATTTATAAATTCAAGTCTCTACTATAGGTCACCTTAGCAAACACCGCAGCGTTCGACTTAGTTAAGTACCCGTAAATATACACAATGATCGTACGTCACGCGGGAAAGCGTCCTACGATCAGGGTGGTGCGATGTGCCCATCGCGTACTACCACCGCTGTAAGGATCCAGACATACGTATACCACAGCCTGAGGGCTAGGTTTATACTTTCATTTATAATGGTTTTAGGAACCCGTAGTTCCTTGTAAACAATTTTCATATAACATGTTTTACTCGTTTGAAAACAAGTTTATAAAAGTTTGGGGGCATATTCACCTTATCGCTTTGGGATCGGCTTCAACACCGTCCGAGGGTCTTTCCCTTTCTATCTCGCACCTATAGTATGAGTATAAACATTTGTTAGTCGGATATACAATCCGGCTTAAGACCTTTAGTCTTATTTTATATCTCTACCTCGATGAACCTTTAGTTCATATATTTCTTTTACTTGAAAGCCTTTAGTTTAAAAGTAAATTATAAACCTTTAGTTTATATAAAAACCCAACGTTTCTTCTTCTCTAAGAAACATATTCTTTTTCCTTTATTATTTAAGAATACTCATTATTACTTAAATAATAACTTCATAACAAAGAATATACATATATACTTACATACATATATACATATTTGCAATTCATTCTTTTGTTCTTTTCTTTGTTATGTTTATTTTTCTTTTATCGTGATATCGAGTATAACCTCGACTTAAGGCTTAAGCCTTTAATATAATATTATATTATGTTCATTATGTCGTTACGCCAAACCTTTTTGGCGTTTAGAAACTCTAGGAACTCAAGCAGCACTCCAACGCCGCTCCAATTTCTTGATCAACTTTGGTACACCTTCCTTGGCACGCCTTTTGATAACAAACACCTCTTTGGTTGTATGTGGGTGGAGGGTGGCTGAAACTTCGAGGAAACGTTGGTACACAAACGAGGAATCGTGGCACGCTTATCGAGACGGATCGTTAATATGAATGTGGAAATGTAGAGAGATGTTAGAGAGAAAATGGATAACAGATTTTGGTGTGCCTTGAATAAGATCCCGGACTTGCTATTTATAGGCAAAATTTGGGATCCCACCGCGGTACGCGATGGGCTCCTTGGCACCCGTCGCGTAGCGCGATGTAGCCTTGCGCAGTCAATGCTTAGGTCTGCCACGTGTCGCCAAGTCGCAGACGGTGTGCCACGTGTTGACATGTAGCGGACGTCGTGCCACGTTTGGCCACGTGGCGGACACGTGGAGACCGATGTGCAACGTGTGGCCACGTGGCAGGCCACGCGTCTCGTTATCAGACACCCCATCGCGTATCGCGATGGGTCTTTCTTCTGAGCCATCGCGTAGCACGATGGGTCATGAAAATCAGAATTTTCATTTTTAACCCTCAGGTTTGGAATTTGGCACATTTGGTCCCTTGACTTTGGAAAGTTTACATTTTGAACTCGAAATTTTCTCGATGTTACATCCTCCCCACCTTGAAACGAATATCGTCCTCGAGATTGCTTTACAGGAACAAATGGGGGTATTTCTTTATCATTTCCGATTCGAGTTCCCATGTATACTCGGGCCCTCTACGCGAGTCCCATTTTACTTTCACAATTTTCAACGTTTTTCTTTTTAATTTCTTTGTTTTCGAATCTTCAATTTGAATTGGACGTTCTACGAATTTTAAGTTTTCATTTATCTCAACGTCTTTTAATGGCATTGCTAAAGATTCATCAATCAAGCATTTTCGCAAATTCGAAACATGGAATAAATCATGTATCCCTTGCATTTCCTCGGGCAGTCCCAAATGGTATGCAACAGTGCCGATTCGTTCAAGTACCTCGAAAGGTCCAACGAATCGAGGACTTAATTTTCCTTTCTTACCGAAGCGAACAACGCCTCTCCAAGGCGAGACTTTTAATAACACTTTTTCACCAACATTAAATTCTAACGGCATACGACGAACATCGGCGTAACTCTTTTGGCGATCACGTGCCGTCTTAATTCGTTCTCGGATTTGAACAATTTTGTTGGTGGTTTCTTGGACTATCTCGGGTTCAGATAATTGATTATTTCCGGTTTCAAACCAACACACGGGCGTTCTACACTTTCGACCATATAACGCCTCGAATGGTGCGGCTTGTATACTTGTGTGATAGCTATTGTTGTACGAGAATTCCATTAGGGGCAAGTGGTCATCCCAACTTCCACCTAAGTCAGTCACACAGGCTCGGAGCATGTTTTCCAACGTTTGGATCGTCCTTTCGCTTTGCCCATCGGTCTGCGGATGATAGGCGGTGCTAAGGTTTAGTTTTGTACCGAGTGCTTGTTGGAAGCTTTTCCAGAAATGAGACGAAAACGACTGTCTCGATCAGAGATTATAGATAGCGGCACTCCATGCAAAGCAACGATGGTGTTTACATAAATGTGCGCTAATCTATCCATTGAATACGACTCATTGATAGGTATGAAATGTGCGGAATTTGTTAGGCGGTACACAATTACCCATATAGCATTGTGTTGACGAGTCGTCTTTGGGAGTTTAGTTATAAAGTCTATGCTATTAACTCCCACTTCCATACAGGAAGTTCGGGTTGCTAAAGCAATCCCGAAGGCTTTTGGTGTTCAGCTTTGACTTTCAAACATGTTAAACATTTCACAACGTGCGAAGCGACATCCCTTTTCATCTCATTCCACCAATAGTTTGATTTGAGGTTATGGTACATTTTGTCGCTCCCGGGATGCATCATATACTTGGATTTGTGAGCCTCATTCAGAATTTTCTCACGCAAGTCCCCAACGATTGGTACCCAAATTCTATTGCCGAGTCTAAGGATACCATCGTCACCCTTGACTAGCGAGTCAATGGTGCCGTTACGCTTTTCGTCAGAGATTTTGTTTTCATTGATCGCTTGAGTTTGGGCAGACTTGATTTGCTCGAGGAGATCAACTTGGAGTTCTAGCCTCAACGCTCGGACTCTTTTTGGCTTTTAGTGCTCCTTACGACTTAAGGCGTCAGCCACAACTTTGGCTTTGCCTTCATGATAAACAATTTCACAGTCGTAGTCGTTGAGAGTCTCCATCAATCGCCGTTGGCGCATGTTAAGCTCTTTTTGATAGAAGATGTGCTTTAGACTTTTGTGGTCAGTGTACACGGTAAATCTTACTCCATAGAGATATTGCCTCTATATCTTAAGTGCAAAGATTATGGCGCCTAACTCTAGATCGTGATTCGTGTAATTCTTCTCGTGTACCTTAAGTTGACGAGAGGCGTAAGCGATTACTTTCTTGCGTTGCATTAGTACACATCCCAAGCCGGAATGAGACGCGACACTAAATACCACAAAATCCTTAGTACCTTCTGGCAATGCCAGGATAGGTGCTTGAGTGAGTTTCTGTTTGAGTATATCGAACGCCTCTTGTTGCATTGTTCCCCTTTCATATTTTATGTTCTTACTAGTTAAGGAAGTTAGTGGAACAGCGATTCGAGAGAAATTTTCAATGAATCTACGGTAATAGCCGGCCAAACCTAAGAAACTTCGAATCTCGGTTGGTGATTTTGGAATTTCCCACTTAGAGATAGCTTCAATCTTAGTGGGATCGACTTGAATACCGATGACATTGATGATGTGACCAAGAAATTGTACCTCATGTAACCAAAATTCGCATTTGGGAAATTTAACATACAACTTCTCGATTCTAAGAATTTCGAGCAGAGTTCGAAGATAGACTTCATGATCAGCCTTAGACTTAGAATAAATAAGTATATCGTCGATGAATACGATAACAAATTTATCTAAGTAAGTCTTACAAATTCGGTTCATCATGTCCATGAAAGCGGCTGGCGCATTAGTGAGTCTGAATGGCATAACAGTGAACTCATAATGGCCATACTTTGTTTGAAAGGCGGTTTTAGGAATATCCTCGGATTGGACTTTATGTTGGTGATAGCCGGAACGAAGATCGATTTTATAAAAGAAGCTAGCACCTTGAAGTTGGTCGAAAAGATCATCGATTCGAGGGAGTGGATAACGGTTCTTGATTGTGACTTTGTTCAACGCACGAACCATCCTTCTTCTTGACAAACAGGGTTGGCGCTCCCCAAGGTGACGAACTCGGTCTTATAAAACCTTTTTCCATTAGCTCATCAAGTTGTTTCTTTAACTCCTTCATCTCAGTTGGCGCTAAGCGATACAGAGCTTTGGCGATCGGAGCGATACCGGGAACAAGATCGAACCTAAATTCTACTTCACGGTCAGGAGGGATTCCAGGAAGTTCAACAGGAAAAACATCGGAAAAGTCAAAGACTATGGGTACGAACTTTATCTCTTTTGGCTTTGACTCTTCAATGACGTAGGCCATGAATGCTAAGCATCCTTGATTTAAACATTTGTTAGCCCTAATCATAGAAATTATGCTAACTAAGCCAGCGTCTTTGTCCCCTTCAATTCGAATTGCCCGTTTATCGGGGGCTTGAAGTTCAACGGTTTTGCTATTAAAGATGATACGGGCATGGTTATTGGATAACCAATCCATACCAAGTACAATATCAAAACCAGCCAGACTCATGGGTAACAAACAGATAGGCAGAATATAACCAGCTAAAAGAATTTTTTTCATTTTCAAGGGTTTCGGAGATCTTAACGATTTCGCCACTAGCAGTCTCGACGCTTAAAGTTTTATCTTATTTCGTTAAAGGTTCGTTTAATAGACTACAAAAATTATAATCTATGAAACGTAAAGTGGCACCAAAATCAAATAAAACTCTAGCATAGGTGTCGTTGACTAGAAACGTACCGGTAATGGTTTCCGGCATGTCAGCGGCTTTCTTTGTGTCGAGTACAAAGACTTGAGTATTTCCCTTATTATCTTTGCCACTTCCACCCGCACCACCAGTCGCGGGTTTGTTCTTGGGGCATTCAAAATTCAAGTGCCCCATCTCCTTACTGTTGTAGCACGTCATTTTCTTCTTCCAACAGTCAACAGCCGCATGACCCGTATGTTTACATGACTCACACACTTTAGGAGGCGGGGCGAAGTTACATCGTCCTTTGTGATACCTCCTACATGTTTTGCATGGCGTAGAAATGTATCAATTTTGGTTTACGCCTTTGCCTTTGAAGTTGGCACCTCCTCTCGTTCTTCGTTGAGTTTTTGTTGTTGAAACCTTCTTGTCCTCTTCCTTATTGCGGACCATTCCGCCCATCAGATAGCCATCTAACTCCATTGCAGAGTCAACGGTTTGAGGTAAGTGTGACCTCAACATGTCACGGATTTCCCGCGGCAATCCCCAAATATACCTTGTAACCTTGCTGGATTCCAGATTTACCAGCTGGGGAACTAGACGACAATATTCGTGAAACTTCGTGTTTTTTTTACGAAGGTTCATCCACACGACCTTAAGATTTAGAAATTTTGTTTGGATTTGGTCGGTTTCATTCATGGGACAAAACTTTCCCATCAATAAAGCCTTAAACTCGTCCCAACTCAGATTATACATTGCCTCTCTCCCTTTACTCATCAACATCATATTCCACCACTCAAGCGCCTCTCCCTTGAACATAAGGGCAGAGTATTGAATCTTCTTCTCATTGGAACATTTGCTTGTTATCACGATCGTCTCCATTTCCTCAAGCCACCTCACAGTCGTGATGGATCCTTTGTCACCATGGAACTCTTTCGATCCATAGTATTTAAAATCTTTGAATGAACACCCACTAATTTTGAGTTTCTTGAACTCTTGCCTAACTCTTCCATCGGCGTTAGACTCATGAACACTTTCTTCCCTATGTGAAGGTCTAGAACGAGGTTTAGAAACAGATTTTCGAGAAGGATTAACGGAATGAGAATGTTTCGAATTTCGTGATTGAGACCTAGACATGGACTCTTCTCTCACCGCATCCTTAATCATCTTTTGTATTTTATTCATATATTTTTCGGGAATTTCTTCTTCTTGATTATTCACGGGGTCATTCCCCTTTTCTTTTCTTATTTCTTGCTCTTTTCGAGCATTCTCGTTATTATTACTTTGTTCAGACATATTTCTTTTCTTTTTAATTTATATCTGAAATTTAAACAACGTTTTCTTTTATTAAACATATAATTCTATTATACATTCCTATATATATATCACAAAGGATATATATATATTTATTTCACACATTACATACACATATATATATATATATATATATATATATATATATATATATAATTCATATGATATATATATATATATTATCCTATCTTTATTCTAAGAACGTTTCAACGTTCTTGTTACATACATAATTCACATAACGTACAAGATTATATTACACACACACTTCTCCTTCACATTCTTCATCCATACTGCTTTAATCCTTCAAAACTTCTTCACAAGCTTCCTTAATTTGTTGCACTTGTGAAGGAGTGTCTTTCCTATTTTCTTCTTTTTCTTTTCTTCTTCAGCCACCTTCTTTCTCCAATCATCTGTCTCATGCAGAGCGCGGTCCAAGTGTTCTTCATATGACTGTGGGACCTTGTTGGGGTATCCATATTGTGGAGGTGGGTCGCGGTAACCCAATGTCACCATTTCATAGTGATTCCTCGGTTCAGGATACGGGACTTCAGTCATGTCGGATGCAAGGTAGAAGAAGGTCTTAGCAGTCCTCTTCTGTTCTCAGATCTCATCGGCTTGTTCTTGAATTGATGGAATCTCCCCTTGGAATGGTGGGAAGCTTAATGAAGCTTGGTTCTTGAGAGTTTCGAGATATTGGACATATGGGTCAACAGAACCATAACTCGGGTTTCGGGAAGTGAGAGATCCATCCATTGATGTTGATATCTCAATGGGATTATTGGGATGCTCTTCTTCCGGTTTTTCCTCATACTCTTCCTCAGGATCCTCCTCTTCTTCGGGGTCCTCCTCATCTTCTGGTTCCTCTTCTTCCATAGGTTCTTCTTCCTCTTCAGGTTCTTCCTCGGTTCAGGATGCTGGGTGGTCTCGTTGATCATCGGGGGCATTTTGAAACTTTCGTAGGGCATCATTACCCTCATCTTGGGCTTGCAGGATGGCCCTTCGCCATTGTTGGGTCGTGAGTTGACTTCATTGAAAGTGGAGCTTCCGGTATGCCACCTTCGTTAATCGGAGTGGCATTGCATCCAGTCTGAGGATGGGGATCTTGGTTCTTCCTTTATTGGTCGGTTTGAGAGGAAAGCACAGAACGGGTGTGGATTTGGTAGGTATCCAGTTGGAAAGTACTGCGGTATCTCTGATGGATGATAAGTGGGAATCTCCGAGGGATGGTACGTTGGTACTTTAGAGGGATGGTACATGGGTATGGTCGGTGGATGATAGCTTGAGTGCCTTGGTGGTTCAATTCCTTGTCTTGGTGGACTATCGGGAATGTCAATTGGGTAGTGTCTACTTCCGGGGTAGTACACAGGTTTAGTCAATTCATGTTCCACATCTTGGTCAAAGTATGCTTCGTAGTAACCATCACTCATGTTGTCTTCGAGAAAAGGTTCGGCGATTCCAGCCTCTTTTGCTTCTCGCACATATTTTTCCATCCAACTTTTGAACGACATCTAACATTTATGGGTGGTTTAGAATGTGGAGGGAAAGAAAAGGTTAGCAGCCTATCTTATCCCTAAAACAAATAGACATTTATTTCCTATACTTGGATCGAAGCTTAGGTATTGTTTTATGATACCCAATTCGCTAAGATTGATGGCTCTGATACCAACCTTGTCACACCCCAAAACACGGCCTGGGCGTGTTATCTAATAGTTGGTACCATATTTGTATATATATATCAGAGTTACGTTTGATTAGCGGAAGTCTTATAAAATATAAGGATCAAAGTTGTAATATTACAAAAGACGGAATTATAAAAGATTCCCGTTTAAGTTTCAAAAGATTATTTGTTTTAATTACAAACCACCATTTAGCATATTAAGGTTTATACAAAATAAATCCGAGCCATAGGATATAAATAGCACTTCGACATTCCAAGCGCTAATCTTGTTCACCTGCAAAATGTAAATAAAATACGTCAGCAACGAATGCTGGTGAACACACTGACGCAAAAATATTTTCTTTTACTTTATTACCCCTCGAGACTACACCTGCCTCGGCCCATTGTGGCTTAGGAATAACAAAGTTAAATAACACATTTATAAATTCAAGTCTCTACTCTAGGTCACCTCAGCAAACACCGCAGCGTTCGACTTAGTTAAGTACCCGTAAATATACACATTGATTGTACTTCCCGCGGGAAAACGTCCTACGATCAGGGTGGTGCGATGTGTCCATCGCGTTCTACCACCTATGTAAGGATCCAGACATACGTATACCACAGCCTGAGGGCTAGGTTTATACTTTCATTTATAATGGTTTTAGGAACACGTAGTTCCTTGTAAACAATTTTCATATAACATGTTTGACTCGTTTGAAAACAAGTTTATAAAAGTTTGGGGGCATATTCACCTTATCGCTTTGGGATCGGCTTCAACACCGTCTGAAGGTCTTTCCCTTTTTATCTCGCACCTATAGTACGAGTATAAACATTTGTTAGTCGGATATATAATCCGGCTTAAGACCTTTAGTCTTATTTTATATCTCTACCTCGATGAACCTTTAGTTCATATATTTCTTTTACTTGAAAACCTTTAGTTTAAAAGTAAATTATAAACCTTTAGTTTATATAAAAACCCGACGTTTCTTCTTCTCCAAGAAACGTATTCTTTTCCTTTAATTATTTAAGAATACTCATTATTACTTAAATAATAACTTCATAACAAAGAATATACATATATACTTACATACATATATACATATTTGCAATTCATTCTTTTGTTATTTTCATTGTTATGTTTATTTCTCTTTTATCGAGGTTTCGAGTATAACCTCGACTTAAGGGCTTAAGCCTTTAATATAATATTATATTATATTCATTTTGTCGTTACGCCTAACCTTTTTGGCGTTTAGAAACCTTAGGAACTCAAGCAGCACTACAACGCCGCTCCAATTTCTTAATCAACTTTGGCACACCTTCCTTGGCACGCCTTTTGATAACAAACACCACTTTGGTCATACGTTGGTGAAGGGTGGCTCAAACTTCGAGGAAACGTTGGTACACAAACGAGGAATCGGGGCACGCTTATCGAGACGGATCGTTAATATGATTGTGGGAATGTAGAGAGATGTTAGAGAGAGAATGGATAACAGATTTTGGTGTGCCTTGAATGATATCCCGGACTTGCTATTTATAGGCAAAATTTGGGATCCCATCGCGGTACGCGATGGGCTCCTTGGCACCCGTCGAGTAGCGCGATGTAGCCTTGCGCAGTCACTGCGTAGGTTGCCATGTGTCGCCACGTGGCAAACGGTGTGCCACGTGTTGACACGTGGCGGACGTCGTGCCACGTAGCGGGACACTTGGCGACCGATGTGCCACATGTGGCCACGTGGCAGGCCACGCGTCTCGTTGTCAGACACCCCAATCGCGTATCGCGAGGGGTCTTTCTTCTGATCCATCTCGTAGCGCGATGGGTCAGGAAAATCAGGATTTTCATTTTTAACCCTCAGGTTTGGAATTTGGCATATTTGGTCCCTTGACTTTGGAAAGTTTACATTTTAAACTCAAAATTTTCTCGATGTTACAGTAATCACTCCCCTTTTTACTTATTTTAAATCCTTTTGGGGACTTATGCGTATTTACATTATTTATCTATTTATCTAGTATACAAAACCGCAACTGTTTAATCCATGTGTGTATATCAGTTTATGCCTAACTTGCTATTTGCTTACTTGTTTTATTTGAACCTCATTCGGAGAGGTCCAACATATTCTCAGTCTAGTAGGATCATACGACCGTCTTAGTGGCCGGCTTCCGACACATTGCCAATGGTTTCACCAACACCACATTTTTGGTAACCAATGCCCATTCGCATGGCAACGGGTTAGCCTTTCTTTATGGTTGATTGTTTGTGTATGTGCTATGGTTTACCTGTTTATCTCACAGGATCAGTTTGCATCTTTCTTTATTTGTTATATATTATTACTGTTGTGTTTTAAATTGGTGTTTTACTCACTCAACATTTGTTGTTGGCAAAAATATATTTTATACGCATTTTGCAGGTTATCAGCTTGATTGTTTAGCAAGATAAAGACCACGTAGAGATGCCTTTTAGGATAAAAACTTAATTAATCATTGTTGTAGTTTCTTTATACTTGATGTAATTAGTTTAATTGTTTCATTTATATAAATTAAATAGATATTGTCATTATCAATTTGCATGACAGTAACCTTTGAAAAGCTGTGGGCAATCAGTTACGCCCCGGATTTTCCGCCATAGGTTGGGGTTTGATAGATTGGTATCAGAGCCGAATGTTTAAGATAGGTCGTTAGTGGTGCCTTAGTAACATTCTTAGGAGCCTCGTACGTGCTTATTTGTTTACCTGATGTGTTATATTTGATTGTTTATAGCTTACGTAATAACTTGTTAGATTAAGTACTTATTTAATTTTTTAATTAATTGTTTATTTATTTGTCATGCACACACACAAAACTCCGAAGCTTCACCCTTAAAATATTTTATTACTCCGGGACTATGTCATATTCTCAAAATATTTTTATAACTCTGAGGCTACGCCTCAACCTCAAAATATTTTTATTTACTTTTATTAGATTGCCTTTATTGTCAAAATTTTTCTTGCGAATTTCCTAGCTTTGTTTTTGCTCGTTTTCACTTAATACTAGGGTGTGTGACAAGATTTCTCGCCATAGTGGAATTGTCATGCGATCGACACTTTAAGCGTTTAACGTAATCGGCTAAACGGTTACACCCTTTATTGTGTTTTATTGTTTTTAAAATGTCTAGTCGGGTGTAAAACCCATGTGATGCCATGGACACGCCAACTGTTCATTTGCACAATTTGTTATATTTGCGATATTTTGTTGGAACATTATCATCTGTGGTGATACACGAGAGGTTTCAACTACTAATGCTTGAGTTCATTTATTCGTTACTTAGTTTGGTCATTTAAATCGCCATGTAACGCTCATGGGCCAACAAACTTAATTGTTTCGTTAAATTCGTTAATTAAGTTGGGCAATTCAAATTGCCATGTAACGCTCATGGGAGGCCAACTCACGCATTTGTTTTGGTATGCTAATAAGTTGGGGAAACAAAATGCCATGGAAAGCTCATGGGAAACCCAACGCCTTGAAGAACATTCGTTAATTGTTTTATTATTTTTTTTGATTTTATACGAAACAATTTATGATTTGATTTAACTATTCAGTTATTCTATTATTCTATTATTAAATTATTTAATTAATAGCTTACTAAATCACGTTTGAATCAAGATCTATTGATTCGATCTATTTATACATTCAAAACATTTTTATCCCTTTGATCGGATACAAATCCTTCATTTATCGAGACTCGGTCATCACAAGTCAATCAAAACAATATACATTCTATTATTAATTTGGTTTTCACCTGTTCTCTTATCACGTTATAATATTATCAAAATATCAAGTAATTTAAATAATATTATTGCACAATTTAATAATCAAATGGCTTCCTTATACTCATGGTTTCATATACATAAACTATTAAACATATCTCAAGTATTCAACTTCAAATTTTAATTTGTTAAAACATGTCAAACTTTGATAAAAACCATTCACTCATCAAACTAAATCATTAAATTTCAATTTGGATTCTAACTTATCCTTAAGTTATGAATAAACATCAGCATAACACATTTAAGTTTCGCTTTACGCAATAACTCATATAAAATATACACAACTATCCAATCTCCTCATTAAATCACACATTTATTAATCATAGAATGTTTTCTCAACAACAAACAACATAAATTATTTATTTTCTATTACCGCCTCATGACCACATGTTTAGTCAAGGATATAGGACCTGCGATCTCTAAAATATAAACCCAATATCTAAAACACAAATACAATCAATTCAATACAGTTCATTAACTACTTCGCTAATAAATTCAATTCACCTACCCCTATTCATTCTCATAACAACAACAATAACAAACGCAAGTCTGAACATCAACTATATGTTGTTAATCCAATTAACAATCAATCTCAACAAAATCATAGCGTCTCAAACAAGGAAGTTTACGTCAAAATTCACTCATTACGTTTCACTTGCCACTATTACTATTAAATTCAGTACTCATATCGTTTTGTACCCAATGTAATCATTTGATTATCTTGTTAATACTTGTCACAACTATGAAAATCTTAATCACCTAGGGCATGTGTGTTCTTGATTCAATCATGTTCATCAATTTCTATACTTTTTCTATTAAGCCCTACTTTATAACACAATCAAAATATTTCAATTCAATCAACTTCGGATATTCAAATTTTTATAGATCTAATTAATCAAGTTATTTTAAATCAGAAATCAAATCAATCATAACTAAGTTTATCAAAGAATATGTTTCCCGTTATTTATCTAAACATATTTATCTTTCTCAATCGGACATTATAACAAATCTTAATTCGATTTTTGGATTTAAAAAATTCTAATAATTTATTAATTTCAAATGATTATGTTTATACAGTAAAATCTACCTTTTCAAAAGATAACTGCCTATAATACCGTACTACTAGTTTATCTCTTATCTTCATTTATCCCAACTCGTTTCACTGTCAACCCCAAGGAATCCATTCATTTTCAAACTTCCAAGAATTTTATAACTTTTACCAAGAGGCGTTTTAGAAACTTTAATATTTTATTAAATCAACTCAAGGACTCAATTCATCTTTAGCAATATTTACACAATGAACATGTTCTATTTACAACCAAAATGTATTAAAACTCTTGGTTTTTTCTCAAAATCATGTTTTTCAAAAGTTTTTGTAACTCGCACGATGGGACGAGTTATGTGGACCATCCGACGACCTAAGTAATTATGGAGACCTACATAATTATAGAAGTCCTCGTATGGAAATCATAATGCGTGCAATTGTGTGTCATAATATAGAACCGAAAGTAGTTGGGATAACGGTACAAATGTAAAGATGAAAGGACATGGTGGATACGCCGCTGGTACATCCTATATATAAGTATCCTTATCGGATTGTCATTTGGAGCGTTGTTTTGACTATTCAAAAGTTATGTGTTATGATAAATTTTAAAAGTTATATTTAAAATTTTCTTTTCCTCAAAAATTTAATGGTGTTGTTATAGTATACTTTAATTTAGGGACGAAATCCCTTAAAGTATGGGAGATTGTAACAACTCGGATTTCCCAATTAAGATTTTATCCGTAACCCGACCCATTTCGATGTTCGAGAAATCTGGTCGCGTTTATCGACTTAATTTATGGTTATAATATTGATCTTAATTATTTGTATATTATATATATTTAAAACTTTCAATATATGACAAATATAGCCCAAACATAAAGTATTACCCAAATGTGTTTACACTTTCAAACAATAGGGACCTATTTGCAAAACTGAAACATAATTATATTATAATACTTAACCCTCAACCCAAACCCGTTCAGCTGGACCAAACCCGCAACTCCTAACCCGGATTATATTTCATTCTCCTTAATTCACGGATTTTACTTGGAATTGATCTTATTAGATCAATTATACGCGTATTTCTAACTAACACAACGAATTAGGAAAAGAAGATAAAATAATATACGAATTCGCATATTAACAAACCGCCTATAACCCGTTTCTGGATATACATGAGATCGATTATTTCAATTAAATAAGCATAAATCATCCTCATCACGTCGCCTACTAAACCTCTTTATCTAATCGTGTTATCTTGGGCTGCTGATGCCATTTATAATCGCATTGGAGCCATTTGTTCTCGTTGTCATTACACCATCAATCATCATCGTTTTAAGTAATTGTTTACATGGTTAGACTCGCCGTAATCTGTTTTACATCAACCCTAACTTTAATTGGGAAAACAATTATCGGGTTTATCGATTTGATTTCCTAGGGTTTATAATCCAATTTGGGGGTTTTAACTAATATTGTATTTAATCATTCGCTTTCATTCTCTAAACAATTGACTTGGTAGTGCAGTTGATTGTGTATGTATGTTTAAGATCTGAGCCGGCCAGGGTCGCAGGTTCGATTCCTGGCTAGATCAGTTTCGTTCTTTTATTTTTTAATGGTTGTCAAAAGATTTATAATTATTATTAAATATAAAACAAACATTATTTTGTTAAACCAACGTTACTAGGTTACGTTTTTATCAATTAATCTCGTTAAGTTTTATATATATGTGTATGTATGTATATATATAAATATGTATATGTAAGTATTATAAGTATATATTAATAATAGACTTCAACTTATTTAAACCCGACATCATCATTTGGGATTCTTGTCGTTGAGCTTCTTTATAAACTTATATTTATTTTATATGAACTAGACATATTAAACAGACTTTCCTTAAAAGATTTAAGACAAAATATTTATATCTTTCTACATATTATTATAACTATTTTATTCATTCAGTTATTTATTTATTTATTTAATTATTATTATTATTATTATTATTATTATAAGAATATCTCAAATTATATTTAATTTAATTAAATTAAATTATTTAATTTAATTAAATTAAATTATTTTATTTAATTTATATATTTAATCATTTATCTACTTAGATTTTGTTATTTCAAGCATATCTTGTATTGAATTACATATTATTTCATGGATAATTATTGGAGAATTTATAATTAATAAGACTATTAATAACAATGATCGCAGAGATTAATCGATCAATCATTAATCATTCTAATGCCAAACATAACTTAATCACATCAAAATCTTAATTCCTTAAATAATGTTATATCTCTTATAATTAATTTGATATTATATTATTTAACTAGGAATCCTTGACGGTATATCCCGAAGGGTTCATCTCTCTCAAATCATCACTTGATTTCGTTCATCGGATCAGGTGAGTAATCACTCCCCTTTTTTACTTATTTTAAATCCTTTTGGGGACTTATGCGTATTTACATTATTTATCTATTTATCTAGTATACAAAATCGCAACTGTTTAATCCCTGTGTGTATATCAGTTTATGCCTAACTTTTTGTTTGCTTACTTGTTTTATTTGAACAGCATTCGGAGAGGTCCAACATATTCTCAGTCTAGTATGATCATACGACTGTCGTAGTGGCCGGCTTCCGACACATTGCCAATGGTTTCACCGACACCACATTTTTGGTAACCAATGCCCATTCGCATGGCAACGGTTTGGCTTTCTTTATGGTTGATTGTTTGTGTATGTGCTATGGTTTAACTGTTTATCTCACAGGATCAGTTTGCATCTTTCTTTATTTATTGTATATTATTACTGTTGTGTCTTAAACTAGTGTTTTACTCACTCAACATTTGTTGTTGACAAAAATATATTTTATACGCATTTACAGGTTATTAGCTTGGTTGTTTAGCAAGATGAAGATCACGTAGAGATGCCTTTTAGGATAAAAACTTAATTAATCATTGTTGTAGTTTCTTTATACTTGATGTATTTAACTGTAATTGTTTCATTTAAATAAATTAAATAGATATTGTCATTTATCAATTTGCATGATAGTAACCTTTGAAAAGCTGTGGGCAATCAGTTACGCCCCGGCATTTCCGCCATAGGTTGGGGTGTGACACAATCGAGGGTTGATACGTCAGGCGGGAAAGACGAAAATGTAAGAGTAGACGGCTAAAGGACGTCATACACGTCTGACCAGTTGTCTTGCGACATTTCTCTTTCCGCCACGTCATCGTTTTCATCCCACTTGCAAAATTCAAATATGGATAATTCAAAGTATCCAACAAGATAATATCTTAAGTATGATATAGTTCAAGACTCAAAAAACGACAAAAAAGATTTTTGTTCATTCAAACCAAAAAGATAATTACAGAATTGTGAAAAGAAATTACAAGTCAAAAACATATTCTATGGGTCTTCTGATTCTTCCTCCAAATACTCATTCAATTGATCCACGCCATCACTTGCGGTAGCAAACTCTGAAAGCATGTCTTACAAAGGAAATAATAAGTTTTCATATTCATCAAGACGCATCTTATACTCCTGAGCAACATCAAGCACGTGTAATGCTGTTCTTCAAACGAGCGGCCGGCTTGAGCATACGCCATGACTTCATTAAAACCCGTAACACGACCAGATTGGGAGGAAGCACTAAGCAGAAAGGCAAGGCTATCTGTTAGTTCGGTACCTTCCTTAATATGCTTAATAACCTGCCATGGAAAGAGAAATTTATTAAACGTCTGGCAACAAAAATAATACAACAGCGGAAGAGTGGGATAACATACCGCATTAAGACCCTGGCCCAGCAGCCACCATCGCTCCCTCTCCGCCCGCTCCTCCTGTTCTTGAAGTTCAAGGAACCCGTCAGCTATCTTTTGCTTATCATTTAGGTAATCAGCTGCACGGGCTTCCGCTTCAGTACGTGCCTGCAGAAGCGAGTCATAAGCGGCCTGCATGTCGTCATCCCTCTTATCCTTAAGCTCAGCTTGCTCCTTCTGTGGTTTTTATTCCGCTTCAACCTCTTGATATATAGTACCTTGGCGGGTCACTTGGGCTTCTAAGGCGGAATTGGCATCAAGTGCCTTGGCGAGGTCCTCCTTTTTTCTTTGGGCTTCATCTGGGGCAGCTTGAAGAATAGAGTTTTGTTTCTTACAAGCTTCCTCCCAATGACGTGCAGCAGCCGTGTGCCTATCTTTCTCATTTCTAAGAGCAATCTCAGCATCAGATAACTTCCATTTGGCTGTGTAGGCTGCCACACGATGTTCATCGGCTTCTTTTTTAGCCTTCTCGATGGATCGGGTCATTTCTCCCCACCTCTGACCGCCATTCGCGAAAAATTTCATTTCCGCAAGCCATGGTGTTGGCAAAGGACGAAGACTAGTCCATATAAAGGTCATGACGGGAACGACCACGCTATTGGATCCGCTCCGCAGGCGGGACACATTGATTGACGAATGTCGCACAAACGCCCGAATCGGTGAAGCAGGATCCTTTCACGATATCCCAGTTAGGGATAAACATGAAATCATCCACCCCTGGATTTGGCTTCCCGTAATAATCAGAAATTGCTGCTTGGGGACGCACTGGGGTAGAGGAGGATTGATGGGGTGCATCACGCGTCGCCACCCCTTCGACGTTTGGTAAGGGGCGTCGGGAATGAGAACCCTCCCCTTCACCCATGGGAAATGGTGAAAATAAGAGGGAAAATTGTGGAGGAGATGGAGGAGGAGATTCTTGCATTTTCGGTGCCTCCTCATCCACAACTGGGTCTTTTCCTTTGGAACTAGAAGCATCCCCAGCCCCAAACGGATAGGCTAGGGGATCTTCAGTTTCCGGCGGAGGAAGCGGCTTGATTCTCCTCAGACGGAGGAGTCGGTGGCTTATCTTCTTTCTCCGGCGGCGGAGATGGTAGGTTCTCGTCTTCAGACGTTGGGGACGGTAATTTATCTGCTACAATACTTCTGCCAACAACTGCAAACGAATCTACATAGCAAAACCACATATAAGTATTGGTTAAAGCACAGAAGTAAAAAGAAAGGTGTTATTGCAACTTACCAACCATCCCCTTCATGCGTTCAGCAAGGCTGACCTTTTGTTTCTTGGGGCGATGAGTCCGAAACTTCTTCGTCGTTGGCTCTCCTTCGGCATCCGTGTGGCTTACGCCCGCGTCACTTGCCTCAGCAAACTGTGGTCTTCGCTTCTGCTCCAATTATGCTAACGCGTGCGAGACAGATAAAGTTTCAAAAATTTCAGAATCGTAATCTTCTTGGGATGATGACTCGTCACTTGATGACAGAATCACGATCACCCCATCAGTAGTAAGGATATTAAGCGGACGAGGATTAAGGATGTACGCACATGTGCGGAAGATATCTTCCGAGAGTATTGGTTCCGCACGCACCTTGGTCGGAAAAAGAAAATGTCCTCGAGTCCTATCCAAGACAGGAGGATCCTTCGCGTCACGGATCCTCTTGCGAGGACAACCCTTATTCTCAAATAGGGCATTGATCATACTTACCTCACCTGAAACATACACAAGGGTCAATGCAAGTATTACATATGAAGGAAACTAAGCAAAGTGTATAGGGCTCACGTTCGTTCACATCCAAGAAGATTGGTTCCAAGTCGGGATATGGCCACAGCGACTCATACCCGCTGACACTAAAGCCTCTTCCCGGATAGCCCGCATCGGCGAAAGACTCAACATTAGAAGACTAAACCACTCTTGGCCTTCATGTTGCGCCATAACCACTTCCGGAAGCGCCTCATTGGCTGGACGCCGAACCATGGCATCTGGAATTACATCTTCTGAAATCCAGAAGAATTTGATTCTCCATTCTTCACGGCCATCGAGAGGATCAGTCCTAATAACCCTTCCAGATATTGGGATACCTCTAAACCATCCACCGCGATTAACCATCCGGTAAAAAACCGAAAATCGATCAACACGTGGGATCATCCCGTTCGCCTTACAAACAAATTCGAAGTGTCGAATTTGTGTAAGTGTAAGTGGATGTAATCGGGAGAGATGAATCCTATATGCACTAAGCACCTTCATCAGGAACTTAGTCACGGGAAACCGAAGATTCCCATGGGTGAAATAGTGGGCATAGACAGCCATCTTCCCGACTGGAGGCTTGCTGGCCACAGATCCGGCAGTGGGGAATTCCCGTCCCCACTCCGTGGAATACCATAAGTACAAAGCAATGCTTCGTACTCGGCTTGATACCAATTAATTTCGACATCGTCGATATTGGGAATTAACGATATACTAGCCATGGGTCCAATAGAAAAAGGGAAACAACGAGCAATCTTGAAATGGAATCGAATGGTTAGTCAAAAGATTAAGAGAAAAGAAGAGAAGATAAAAGGAAATCGAGGGTGATAAAACTTCGAAAAGAAGATAACCTCCACTATTTATACCCATCACAATTAATGCGATGGGATATGAACAGTGGAGAGAGAAAGGCGTCGCCCATTCAGAAGACGCCATGTCACGCGGAAAATTTAAAAAAGAGAAAAATGTATACAGTCGGGTACAGTGACAGCCGGCAAACGTCCCATCACCTGTTCACGCGCCTGCAAGTGGTCAACTTGTCATTTTTCATGGCTATCCACACCACCAACAGAAGATAATTCTACCAAATTCCACAATTCAAAAACCCCCCAAATATATCTTTCGTCCAAAATTTCACCCGCATAAAAACTTTACGCAGAAGAAACACTGGACTGGGGGGACTTATAGAGGTAGGATACCAAAAAGACCCAAATACCCTTAAATAATACCCCGCGGGTCAGAGGAACACTCCTCACAAGGAACCCGCGGGACATATGGATCACCCGCATAACTTTGTAAAGGAAGAACATTCTTTTATCACACGCCGAAGCATCCAGGCACCCTCAGACATCATCCGCGTGATAGCACATTCACCCGCCAAAATGACCTGGAGGCAATGCCAACAGGACAACTTTAATTAACCAATTGCCTTCTAAAAGATTTACCAAGTTGCTTTCTTGGGCAATACGTTATCTCTCAGCCAATAAATAAAGGACAGCTGGCCAGGTTGTTATAACCGTGCACATGGCCAGGGTTACATAGCGTCCTATCATATTAAGACACGCGTCCAGGTTGTTATGCACATGCACATGCAACGTATAGCTCAACCTATCATATGAGGGCACGTGTCCAGGTGGTTACGAGAGTATCTTCAAGAAAGGGACAGCTGGCCCAATTACATTCCCACACTCTTCGGCTATACATACCCTCTCAATCTCCATGAGGTATTCATTCACTCCTCACGATCTAATTTAATTACTTAAGTACTTTCTCTCCATCACAACTGTACTTATTCTCACGCCGGAGGGTGATTACGGGAAGACCCCCCCCCCCCACTTGTCCTTCCTGTAACGAGTTCACAGTGCTTGTTTTGCAGGTTTCTGTCATTGAACTTCCGGAGGCTGTGCTCATATCGTAATTGGTTGTTGTGTGTATTTTACCATGTGGACTCATTGGACCTAAGACCCGATAAGGAGATTGGATCCGTGTTTCTTCAATGTGTTAACTATTTCTCTTGTTATATTCACTGCATGTATTAGTGACTCGCCTACGAAACAAGAAAGACCCCTATTCTAATAACCATTTAGTTAATATACACAATTTTGACGTTATTTTACTAATCTTGTGAAAATAACGTTCAAGATGTTGGAAGGTTAATCAGACATCATGTGGTGGCGTTGATAGCCGAAACACAAGGGTACATGCACCAACCGGCCAGTGTCCTGATGGTTGAGTGTTATGTGTCTTATGTCCAAGGCTTGATGCAAAACTATTATCGAGTCGGGGATCTCACCGGAAGCAGCCTCTCTATTCCTTTAGGGTAGAGGTAAGGTTGTCTACATCTTACCCTCCCCAGACCCTACCATAGCTTTACTAATGTTGGGATATACTGAGTACGATGATGATTAACCTACACCAAAGAATGAACACATGTATAAACCAAAACCACACTAAATTAGCTAGATGCTACAATTCCTACAAAACATTAAAATTAGCTAGATGCTACAATTCCTACAAAACATTAAAATTACTGTTGGTTCAAAGCTAGATTAATTACTTGTAAAAGAAGACCAAATTTTACATTGACAGTACAATCATGAGACACAACCCAACATAACACTTTTCACCATAGGCTAGAAAGTAAAATACTACGTAACACATGAGTAACCATTTAATGCATGCATGCATAACGTCTTATTCATAATCTTACAAGAAAACAACGCGTTAAGTAATTTATTTACGATCTCCTCCGTCACCACCTCCATGTCCGGACCCGAATCCACTTCCCTCCCCTGAACCCTCACCGGACCCACCTCCACGTCCACCACCACCTCCACCGCCGCCGCCGCCTCCTCCTCCCCTGCCACCTGAACCAGATCCAGCACGAGAACCAGCGGATGAGCCAGCTTCTGACCCAGCTCCTCCTCCACTACCGCCCGAACCAGATCCAGCATGAGAACCAGCAGACGAGCCAGCTTCTGAATCCGCTCCTCCTCCTCCTCCTCCTCCTCCTCCTCCTCCTCCACCTGAACTTGAACTAGAACTCGAGCTTGAGGATGAGCTAGACCCACCCGAACCAGCACCTGAACCAGACCCCGAACCAGCTCCCCCGAGTCCAATTCCGATTCCAGCACCTATACCAATCCCGCCCAAATTGATCAAACCAAGTCCTTTCTTGCCACTCTACTCTCGGAAACAGTGACTAAAGCTGAAAATAGTAGAAAACTTGCGAAACTCAATGCCCCCATATCTCAACTCCAAATGAAAGCCTCAGTTACCAAAACATATAGTATAATGATTAGCTTCTAGTGCTTGATGATTCCTGAGGAGAGCATAGATCTATTTATAGTTCTAAGAACTAATTTATGTAGTGGACATACACTTGGATTCATGATAACAATATAATTTGTATTATGAAACTGGCAATTCTAATATTTGTCCCCACTCCCCACCATTGTCGAAATATAAATTTGAATTTACCACTACTACATATACGGTTTTTGTTTTATATAGTAGAAAAGAACATTTGCATCTATAATGCCTTGAAGTTGATTTATATTTTAACCACAAAAGGATAATAGACTTTTAAGAGTGGCCACTAACTGTTGCGAAAAATTTGAGAACTATGAACATATTTCTTAATAATTCATGTTTACAGATCGATCGAGATGATGAAAACGTGCATCTTTACCTCCAGAGTCATAGGTTTTTTGCCCTTCATCTAGAATCCGATTTTCACTTTAGCATCCGGCTTTTGTTTAATTACGTTTTCAAATATAAAATGCGCCAATAGTAAATTTCATTTTACTTAGTTGTTATATTTGATTTTAATTATTTTTCTAATTATTTCAGTTTTTTTTCAAGATTTTATGTTATTTGTTAGGTTGCATGTCTTGTAAAAGTAGGAATATTATCTAAATAAATGAGTTATCAAATACAAGTCTATAAAATTTCAAGTTATATAGTTTGTCTTCATTCAACTAATTAAAAAAAAATGCACTCTGCAATTGTGAAAGAAGCAATCAATGTGTGGCTGAGAATATAGGGTGTCTCATGCTAGTGGAGATTCATATGGTGGCCATCGTTTACTTAAATCATAATTTAAACTCAACATAAACTCCATCATGAAAATAGGATGTTGCATATCAAGAAGATAAGGATCCCACTTGTCATGCAGTACAGATTATTTTACAAACCTCATTTTGAACATGTGTTAAAACAATTACAATAATTATAGAGTAAAACTTTTGAATTATATCGTATAGTTATAATTGAATTAATCGCCAAAATCATAACTAACATATCTCTTAATATACACCGGGCCCCTCAAGCAAAGCATCGGTTTCGACTTGTGTAGCTTGAAGCAAATAATAAAAATTAAAATATATGGTTAAAGACGTAGACGTTGATTCCTGTTGTCACGTTTGTAAGATCTTCGATCTCTACTTCAATCTTAAATTGTATTTTTTAACTTTCTAAAATTAAACAACACAAATTTATTACTTTGGAACAAATTTTCGGACATTTCAAACCCAGATGAAAAAAAAATCGAGACCAAACCAATAACCAAACTAGGACCATATGTAAATTAAACCTGATAACTTAAAACTCAACAAAAAAAATCCATTTTCTAAAACCGAAAATTTGACTGAGTTTAGTTTTAACCAAAAAATTAGACTAAGGCATCGTAATCCATGCCAAAACCTAGTTGGTCAAGCCTCCTCGAACACACATAAAAGTTTAAACCGCGTAACACGAAAATCACATAAATACGTGGTCATGACCAGTTGAGACCTAAGGTTGTATACTGTTGAATAACTAGTTTTTACTAGCTATCGTGGCACATCACTGCCACGTATGTAGTGAGTCAATCTCTTGTTTCCTGTCTTGTGGGAACTAATAAGAATTAGTTATCGTGTCACGTGTCACTGCTACATAATCATTATTTTTATATTTATTTAATTCTTTTTAATGAAATTTAACAACTACAAATATTAAACTAATTAAACTAAAATTAATTAAAAATAAATACCGTTAAAAGTAAAAAAACACAACAGATTATAATAGAATAAAAAACGAATAAAAAATGTAAACAAAATTTCAAATAAAAAAATCCTACGGATTAATTAAATACAAATCAAAGTTCAAATAAAAAATCCTACGGATTTACTCGGGTAGTAATATCAGCCAATACACTATATCTTGCATGTGTTAGTGGAAATAATAAAGGTTATTTCGTTCGTCCGGTGTAGTGCTTCTTCACATCAAGTTCCTCAGATCCCACGCGCTATAAATCTGACGCTAGTTCGGTTGCATTGTCAAATTTTGTAAAAAGAAAATAGAACAATGTTAGTTGCGGTGTGGAAACCAGAAGAGCATTTTGGTGCGATGTGTAGTATAACGTGTGGTGGTATATATATATAATGCTTTAAATTGATTAATTATTAGGAGGAAGGGGGGGTTTACTTTTTCACCACATCCAGAAATCAAAGAGGGACATGATTGGGGTGGCGCCTAACCTTCATGGCGCCTTCTTGAAAATAGTCGATGTGGTGTTTACAGAGGCATCATGCCTACATGGGATAGATGACGTTTTCACAACGGCACAATCTAATTGCTACAAACTTTCAAACCGTATGAAATATTAAAGTTAAAATTGCATGAAAGTTATAATCACAAAGATACGCAATCTTGACATGTCAAAATCAATTGTCCGAAAGCTTTGTGATACTTGCAATCGCATGGACGCACGATTTTAGTGTGCAGTCACGTTTTTATTGGACAGTACAATTGTAGTTTTCATGCAATCCCGTAAATGGAATAGAACCTGTACACTTTTCAATTTGTTATTTAACTTTTTTTTTCAACAAAATTAGGCAAGGTGAGTTTCAAAGCAATTTTTCATATCTTTTCTAACAAAATTCTTTGGTTTCGAAAGATCCAATCCTACCCTTTAAAGTGAAGGGGGGTCGATTACAAATTAAATATGAAAACTTCAAAGTTAACACGAAACCACAAGCTCAAGTCTTTAATGTTTGTCCGACGATTTAAAAGGAACTATGTCTTTTTGTTTAAATAAAAAATGTCCGCCCTAGTATGTTTGTTTCAACTTTCTACCAAAAGTCATGCGAAGAAGATTTCAAATACTTTTCTTATAATATGAATTTGGCTTTTATATTAAAAAAACACTGTTTTGTAAAAAATATTATCTTTGCATGTGTATATAATCATGTTGCGCCATTATATATATTTTTTGGAACCGATCCAAAGACTCAAAGAGTAAACAGACTCCTACCTAGAAGTTGATATAAATGACTCATACATATAAATAAAAAAAAAAAAAAAAAAGTTCGTAACTTGGACTGCGAGTGAACTTACATTCTCACATAGCCGATATAAAAATTGATTTAAATGTCTTTAAAAGTTATATTATGTGGAAACCGACCAAAGAAAATATGGCCCGGACTTGATATCCGAATTCAATCATATGGGGCTCCAAATCGTCACTTGATGTTTCTTTTTCAAATTTACAAATTTCACACATTCCATGTTTTGTCTAGAGTATGTAAATCAGTACTGAGGACATTAAGAAAAATGTATCATTGATTGCTTAGATATTATTTTATTTTATTTTATTTTTTTTTGCGAAGTTTCTAGTTATCTTTTCACGGTACCTTTGTGATTTTAAATTAATTTCATTTATTTCCTCTAATCTCAAGCTAAATACATAAACTTAAGTTTAATATCGAGAATGAAAGATAAAGAACAAAACAAGTAAAAAAACACCATATGCATAATATGGTTAATATAAACATGAGACATAGATTGTTTAAACTGTTATTAAGTCACTATATATCACGCATGTTCACAAATTAATATTAAACAGATCAACCATGCACATGACTTAAGTATGACGTGATTTTAAATATGACATAAGTATGTAACCTTCTCGCAAGTCAGGAGCGTTGAGTCTTACTTGTGTGGATTCTCCTTGAGGTTTTAGTGGTTTTGAACATAGTGATCAATTATGTTTAAACCACCAATTCCATCCTGGAGCCTCAAAACAATGTATTTCTCGACGTTCCCGCTATGCGGGGATGTTATTTCCGTTTCCACAAGCATTGCCCAAAAGATCCTTCTTGGTTTCAATTCCCTGCGGAGCGCTAGGTATGTGAAGGGTTTTGCCTTAACACTGTACCCGCGCTCGTCTTACAGTTACTTTACTTTCAAGGTACCCCTGGCGTCAATTCCCTGCGGGTGCTAGGTATGTGAAGGGTTTTGCCCTAACACTGTACCCGCACCCGCCTTATAGTTACTTTGTTGCCGGGGTTTTCTTGGCTTCAATTCCCTGCGGGTGCTAGGTATGTGAAGGGTTTTGCCTGAACACTGTACCCGCATCCGTCTTATGGTTACTTGGTTGCCAAGGTAAGGGGTATTTTCCCGCTTACTTTTGAATCTTTTTGAATTTTGAATTTTGAGATTCGAAAGGTTGGTAAGGATAAGAACGGTCCAGACATCTGAAACGTCGTTGGCGGTTTCTTCTGACTGTGTCAGGACGTGCAGGAAGTTATGGTGACGTGACAGAACATGGTCATTCCAGTCGCTTTCTTAGGCGCGTGGGCACGATTTTTCGGGCGCGTGGCCGCGAAATTACTGGCACGCGTCCTGTCAACAGCTGTTGCCAGCTTGCTTTTTGCCACGTGTCATAGTTTCATTGCACCTTCGATTTCTCTCTCCTCCGCATTAAATTCACCGCATTAATTGCGATTACTATATAAAGGGGGAGAGGGTTATTTGCAATTCACACTTTTCATTCTTCTCTTCATCTTTAAGGCGATTTCCGGCGAATACTCCTTTATTTAATCGAGCATTCTCTCGAAATCGTTTTCTTCTTCCTCTGCAAGATGTCTTCACGTGATGCTGAAGCTGTGGCCGACGACAGGAGTACTGCTGGCAAGTGCCAGTGTGCTCTGCCCGGCGATCAGTACCGGTATGTTGTCAGGAAGTTCATGCTCGATCCCCTCGAGCCTGAGTTTCCTGAATCCCACCAGACCGTGTACGATGCCCCCAGAGGCAAGATCGGGGTTTATGCTGCATTTTTTGTCTATGGGAATCTTAGATTCCCATTGACAAAATTTGTTTACCGTGTCCTTGAGAGGCACGGTGTTCATTTGACCGAGCTGCACCCCATGGCGATCGCCAAGATTCGCCATTTTGAGTGGGTGTGCCGGATTTTGGGCATCGAGCCCCATGTGGACCGCCTGATGACCTTCTATACCTGGAGGTGCATCCAGGGGTGGTACACCCTGACGACCCGTATCAAGGGTCTGAAGATTTGCGACACCGAGCGCAGTCTTCGCGCGTGGAAGCAGGAATTCTTCTACATTTCTGCCCGCGCCGTCCCCCTTGCCATGAAGTTTAAAAATGGCCAAGCGATACCGAGCCTTTACGCCCCCAATTACTAGGAGGCGGAATGGTTTTCGAAGATATCCCGGGTCCAATCTTCGGTTTACCGGTTTGCGGAGTCCGGGATGGTCATGTTAGGGATGAGCCGGGTGTGGAAGAATGCGTCTCAGGTTCCCATCCTTCTGGAATATGGTTTGAACTCTATTCCCTATGGTATGTCTTGTCTTTCTTTTTATACGAGTTTGTCTTCTAACTGTTTCTTTTCTTTCAGAGGGAAATGATTTGGAGTCGCTTCTGTACCCGCGGGAAACCGACGGTCCCGCGCGGATGGGTACTCGTGCTCTGGACGAGGGCGAGTTGCCCATCCTGGAGCAAACGGCGGATCGGTTTGTGGAGGTCTATCCGCTGGGCCACGAGATCCTGAGCCACCGGCGGCCAGGTAAGGCGATATTCTTTCCTCAATCCCTCAATGCTGTACCCGCTGCTGGAATTAACGACCTGTCTTCTGAGGAATCCTCAGATGCTCCTCCGTTGGTGCGGAAGAAGAGGGTTGCCGGCGGGAAAGGGAAGGAGAAGGCCTCCACAGCTGATCCGGTGATTTTATCTGACTCCGAGTCAGATAATGAAGAGGTGGCGGGGAACCCCGGTGGTGAGGAGACCACTGCTCCGGAGGCTACGACTGTTACCTCCGGAGATCCAGCGACGATGACGGTGATCGGTACCAAGAGGCCGGCTCCATCGGGTTCCTCCCCGCCCGTCCGTACGTTCAGGGTCAAGAAAACCCGTAAGTACAATCATAGTTTCTTTCTTTGTAGATTTATCACTATAAATTTATCTAACACTTTCTTCTTTGTGCAGGCGTGGATGTTGACGCATTCCAGGGTGAAGCGCAGAGGAGTACCCTTCCGCCAATGACGGTAGGCTTGGTCAGCCTACCTGAGGCGTCGACCCAGGTGACCGCGCCTGCTTCCGCTGGTTCAGTTGCTCCTGAGCAGACTGTTCCAGCTGAGATGACGTCACCGCCGGCCGTGAGTGCGATTTTTACAGCATCCTTCACAGAGCCGGCGGTTACTGCTGCTGCTGACTACGAGGCGGCGACCACGGCGGCGACCACAACGGCGACCACGGCGGCTGCTACCATGCCCGCGCCACCGGCACCGATGGCCGGACCATCAGGTACGCGCAGGGCTTCCCGCCGATCTTTGCCACCTTCCCGTCTGCCTGACCTGTTGGATGGATTTCCTTTAGGTTCAGGTGATGGGTTTGGCGGCTATCGGCCTGTCATTGACCCTACAGGTGCGTGGGGTTCCTTTCTTTTTCCCTTGTTTTTTATCATCTTTTCCTTACTGCCTTTGTTTCTTTTGCAGTGTCGGATTCCAATGAAGTGTATGTTCCGCGATGGAACATACGCCGAGGAACAACCCTTCGTACCCCTGTGGAGTGCGTGGACTGGGCTCGCCACGCTGCTCCTCATGGTGCGTTGGGGGAGGCCATAGCTAGCTACCAGGAGGGTAGG